>NW_026057577.1:128118382-128155099 GCF_023721935.1 Panthera uncia | reverse complement strand
AAAGAAAGAAAGAAAGAAAGAAAGAAAGAAAGAAAGAAAGAAAGAAATGAGTTTAAGGGGCGCCTGGGTGGCTCAGTCAGTTAAGCATCTGACTTTGATTTCAGCTCAGGTCATGACCTCCCAGTTTGTGGGTTTGAGCGCCTTACTGGGCTCTCTGCCCAGGGCTCTGTGCCAACAGCGTGAAGCCTGCTTGGGATTTTCTGTCTCCCTATCTCTGCCTTTCCTCTGCTTATGTTCGTGTTCTCTCTCTCTCTCTCTCAAATAAATAAGCATTTAAAAAAACTAAATGCAATTTAATATCACACAGCTATTTTATTTAGTTCTACAGCTGACATTAAAAGTCAGGACTCTTGGGGCGCCTGGGTGGCTCAGTCGGTTGACCATCTGACTTCAGCTCAGGTCATGATCTCGCAGTCCGTGAGTTTGGTCCCCGTGTCAGGCTCTGTGCTGACAGCTCAGAGCCTGGAGCCTGCTTCAGATTCTGTGTCCCCCTCTCTCGCTGCCCCTCTCCCACTTATGCTCGCGCTCTCTCTCTCTCTCTCTCTCTCCCTCCCCCCCTCTCAAAAATGAATAAATGTTAAAAATATTTTTTTAACTCAGGACTCTGACTTTTGGTTTGTTAACCTTTCTACAATATCATACTGCATCCTCTTAATTAACAAAGATTTAAAAGTATCTATTAAAGGAGATGGGAAAAGAAATTCAAAGTAACTAAGAGCTTCTAAGAGGTAGATTAGCTTTGAAAAAAATGTTTTCCTCTATATTTCTTATGAAACCATGTTTTAGATTTTAAGTTGGGTAATTATGTTTCTATCTGTAAAGGATCATGATCAGTTTGCTAGATACATGCCAAGTCCTGAAAGTCAGATTCCTTTGTTTTTGTTCACAGAATAGCTGTTCACATTCTATTTTTTGTCGTGTAACCCACTTTCCAAAGGATGTTACTGCCATAAATAGATCAATGAACCCATCGTAATAAATCATTACCAGGTTTCGAAAAATAAATCCCAAAAAGACTATAGATAGAATGTCATTCTTAAAGAACTAGACATAAGAGCAGCAGGTAAAAGACAAGCCCTTTCTGGGGACATTAAAGTGTCACTGCCACTGGCAGAGCTACTAGTTGATAGGTGACAACACATCTTTAAGATAAAGTAAGATTCTGATGGAAACTTGAAATATTATCAGAGTCCAAATAAGTCATTCAGTTACAGTCACAGGGAGCTTACCAGGATTCTGGGCAAAGGAAGTTCTTTGGATAGACAATAGGGATCTGAAAGCTCACAGAAAGGGAGCTCAGAGTGAAAAGGAGTAAGGATTACAATGTAACATGTGACACCTAGCACACTGGCTTTCTTTTCTAGAACCCCTTTTAAATTTCATATTTGAGGATCCTTGTTTCAGTTATTTACTCTTTGCCATGGGATTTTGGAGAACAGGGCTCTAATAAGTAAATAAATAATGCAGTGATTCCAATAAAGACAAAGTTCAGCATGGAGAATAGGAAGCCACAGATTCACTGTAGGAAACGCTAAGAGGGTCAGAGACCCTTTCCAGATCAGAAAGTCTATTAGTTCAACTTCTGAAGCTAAAGGAAGATTTTTATGAAATCTAGCAGAATTTAAACCATGAAGAAAAAGGAGAATAATGGCAATAAAGGTTTTTATTAGTTTGCCCTTACCGAAAACTCCCTAGAAAAATCTACCAGAATTTAAAACACAAAAAAGGAGAATAATGGCAATAAAGGTATAATTAGTTTGCCCTTACTGGAAAATCTGTGAGTAAAGACACAACAAAAATACAAAGATGGACTGAATTCAGTTAAGTCTGTGTAAGAAAGAATATGGCAAATAAGGTATCATAGAGAATTCAGTCTTGAGATAAGAATTTTTTATCATATACTTATGATCTGATAAAAGTATAATTTGTAACCATCCACCCAGTTTTCTTTGTTTTAATTTTAGCCATTTATTTATGATAGAAATAAGCATTGAGGAAGAATCTCAAAAAGTATCTCTGTTCTTCAGGTTTAATTCGAGCAGAGAACAGTGACTTTAAAGCCCCACACACGTCTTTAATATGTAAGTCAATAGAACTAAAATCAAAATTGCGTTAATACCTATCTGAACTGTCTGAAATGTTTAGCCAAAAATGTAAATTAAGTCCATTTAATATCACCATTCTTTGAACTATCTTGAGTCATAAAAACCAAATAGAAAAGTATTTGCAAATTAACAATAATCACAGGAAAATAAAGGATCTTAAAAGATCATTTTCCCTGAAATAAATTTATTTAACAATATTAAAGAAATAGGAAGGAGAGGCTTCCAACATATACACACAATAACTTATGTTACATAAGAGCATATATAAAATAGTGTTGAATAATATAAAAATAAAACAAACACAAGAAATCACTTTTAGAAACAATAAAAGTAGATGTAAAACAGCAAAAATATATATTAAATCAACAGTATGAGGAAAACGAGCCAAGAATTAGGAGAAGAAAAGTGAATGGAAAGAAAAATGAGGAGGAAGATACCAGGCATGGAGAAGACAGCAAATTGAAAATTGAAAATTGTATACTTCCTTGGAGAAGTCACAAGAGTAAACAATTCAGAAGTAATAATCAAAGATAGAGACAGAAACATTCCAGATCAGAACAAAATTTTAAAACCTGAGGTTTTGCCTAAGCGTTTTCAAAAACATGTTAACAACAAGAAATAGCACAACAAAAACTCAACTTTCAAGGATAAATAAGTAATCCAAGAAGCATCCTAGAAGGAAAAATAATTAAAATAATGTCAGCTTCAACCTTCTCCTCTGTAAAACAAATTCCTGGATGTAATCATATGTTTAAAAACCTTCATTTTTCAACATGAGTATTTCAGTAAATAATATTAGGCTAGCTAAACTACCCTTTATATCAAAAAGATAACTGCAATTTATTCTAAAATCTGAAAGATTCAGAATATTTATCACTCTATTATTTTTCTGTAGAAATCATATTTTTTTAGTTTAACTATGTCCCATGCAATATTTGAGATACACTTATATAAAATTCATTGTTTATCTGAAATTCAAATTTGACTGAGTGCCCTATATTTAATCTGGCAACCCATATTATGCATAAGTGAACTGGACTAGAAAATAAAGGAAACAAATTGCTTAGAGAATTCTCAAAATAGTTATTAATTTATTCTGCTATGTAGAAACTACCACAATGGGGTCACCATGCTGGTACCAAGTAGAAACTTCCTCTTAAATAATTCTAAAACATCTAGATCCTTTGAATGGTTCTATTCTCCCTGAAACTTCTGAGCATTTAGGGTTTCCCCAACACATCCAGGAAATTATTAAAACACATGAGAGAACTTTACCCTAAATCATAGTTCAGCTATTTGGAGCTGACTCCAAATGTTCAGAATTTGTTTTACACCCTATGGGACTCTTGAGCTACATCACTGCTTCATTTCAAACAAAATTCCTGACAAAATCTACTTCTTCAGCACATAAGTTACTTTATTCAAGCAGTCCAAAGTAGAGCCTATATCCTCTTCTTTCCAAGCTGAATATTCCTAAAGTCTTTTCTTTTTAATTGAAGTTAGTTAACATACAGTGTACTCTTGGTTTCAGGAGTAGAACCCAGTGATTCATCTCTTACACATGACACCCAGTGCTTATCCCCAGAAGTGCCCTCCATAATGTCCATCACACATTTAGCCCATTCCCCCCACCCACCTCCCCTCCAGCAGCCCTCAGTTTGTTCTATGTATTTAAGAATCTCTTGTGGTTGGCCTCCCTCTCTGCTTTTATCTAATTTTTCCTTCCCTTCCCCTATGTTCATCTGTTGTGTTTCTCAAATTTCACATAGGAGTGAAATCATATGATATCTGTCTTTTGACTTATTTCACTTAGCATAATAAACCCTAGCTTCATCCACGTTGTTGCAAATGGCAAGATTTCATTCTTTTTCGTCACCACATAGTATTCCGTTTTATATATATACATATATATACATATATATATATGTATATATATATATACACACACACACATATACATACATATATGTATATGTATAGATATATGTATATGTATATGTATATGTATATGTATATGTATATGTATATACATGCCACATCTTTGTCCATTCATCAGTTGGGCAGACATTTGGGCTCTTTCCATAATATGCCTATTGTTGACAGCACTGCTAATAAACATTTGGGGTGCATGTGTCCCTTCAAATCCACTTTTGTATCTTTTGGAAAAATATCTAGCAGGGCAATTGCTGGGTCAGAGGGTAGTTCTATTTTTAATTTTTGGAGGAACCTCTATACTGTTTTCCACAGTGACTCCACAAGTTTGCATCCTACCAACAGTGCAAGAGGGTTCCCTTTTCTCCCCATAGCCATTTTGGCAGATGTGAAGTGGTATCTCATTGTGGTTTTGATTTGTATTTCCCTGATGATGAACGATGTTGAGAATCTTTTCATGGGTCTGCTGGCCTTCTGGATGTCTTCTTTGGAAAAATGTCTATTCAGGTCTTCTGCCCATCTCTTCACTGAGTTGTTTTTGGGTGTTGAGTTTGCTAAGTTCTTTATAGATTTTGGGTACTAACCCTTTATCCCATATGTCATTTGCAAATACCTTCTCCCATTCTGTTGGTTGCCTTGTAATGCCTAGATTCCAACTGAACTGGGCCTGCATCACTAGGTTATAACCCCTTCCTCAAGGGACTGAAGTTTTTGGCATCTTTTTCTGTTTCCTGATAACTCCTCTCCCCAAGATAGAACTCATTTTGTTCCTAGCAGGCACTGCAGCACATTATCCCCACTGAGTGGAACAAGTGCCAAACTACAGAAATAAATAAATAAGAACTCCAACCAAAAACTGCTACAAACCCCACTATCTAGTCCATATCATAACAAAACAGCATCAAGTTTCATGGCAGCTCTGATTATGCATTAAATTAACAAATTAAACCAAAACCAAAACCAAATTCCAGGAATTTCATTTAATTAACATAAAATTAGTTTTAGCATTCATGTTTTACTATAACAGGAGAAATACAGCTCCAATATTACTGATTATTTGTGTCTTTTGTTCTAAGATTATATTAAAAATATACTTTTCAGCTTTTTCAATTTACAAGTATAATTTAACAAGATTCAAAAACATTAAGAAAATCAAATGCTTTCTATAATACTGTACACTGTTAATTGATTAGAAAATAATAATCCAGAAACTCTCTAAAATTTTGAAGTTTAATTCACTCGACTTATCTTGATCATCTGTCCTATACATAGGACTATGCTATGATCTTTGGAGGGATCAAACACATGGCATTGTAATATAATCTTCCTTTGAATTATAATTATCAAAAGAAGAATGTATTATGGTATGAATAAAAAATATCAAAATGTAAAATACCTTCAACGACAGTGCAACATTTTGTAAAATTTTAAACTCTGGCTCTGAATATTTCCTACACGTGAACTTTAAAAAAAAATGTTAAGAAAAATTAATTAAGGGTAGAATTAAGAATTCAGCAATGCAGTTGCATCCTGCCATGCTTTTCCGAACTGAGTTCTTCCTAATCCTACATCTGCTTTTCTTCTTGCTCCTTTTGCATAACCAAGTTTGCTCAAGCCATAATTACTACAGAGTTCGCTACACAGCTGTTGTATCTGTGTGTGCCATTTTTCACAACATCTCTCACTTTTTAATAGCTGATGAGTTTATCTTCAAATGCCTACATTTTCAATTCTGTTCTGTCAGGTTCAATTAACTACTGCTGGTAACAATATCGGATCTCATGACCTGGTTGTTTCTCTATCTCCTAAATGACTGCCAAATGGAATAAATACACATAATCAGAAAATAAAGACTAGAGAAGCTATTGGAACAAAGGATAAATTAATGGATAATCTACTACCAAACAGGGTAAGAAAAGCATCAGCATGCAGAGAATGCAATAATCTCTTCTATGGCTCCAGTGCCCTTTATGTGCCCATATAGACCTCCAACATTTTCATGTGCAGGAAGGTACTTTGAGTCTTTCTTTAAATAGGGTGATTTTTTTTGTTTCTATCATAGTCTCTTCTACCCTGTACTAAGCACTGAGAGGTCTACAGAAAATGTTTAAATTGAAAAGCCTTCCAGAGAAAAAAGACTATTGTGAACTAAGTAATTTCATTCTTTGATTTCTAGAAAAGTTTTAATTTCAAGGACAAATGAAAATGTGCGTATTGTGTCTCATGGTGTGATAAAAAAAACATTTGTCTATGCCCTTCAAAAATATATGTTTCCTAATGCAAAAATGAAAAGGTTTTTTTTTTTAATAAGTCACTTTTATCGCACCATCTCACTGTGCTCAAACCACACATTAGTTGGTCCTTGTGTAAGTATTCATAGCCAGAAACTCACCTGTCAAGGTTAATATCCTAAATCAATTAAACTGTGAGTAAAACTCTGGCTAAACCTTATTGTGAAGCAGGAAAATATAATAATGCAATAAAAACTTCATACCTAGCTATAAAATTGCTTTTTAATTAATGTAAATAATCAAACGTAACTGAGACCCAAGCTCCCTCATCTCACTCAACATTAGAATTTTTATCTAACTTACAGTATAACTGTTTCAGTTCCTCATTTCAAAATGCTGCTGGACTTGGACGCAGACAGTTTTCACAGTGAGAAAAATTCTAAGCTCCATTGACCATATTTCAAAGCAATAAAGGCCATGGGGGAAGGGAAGGGGAAAAAATTATTTCAAACAGAGGGGGAGGCAAACCATAAGAGACACTAAATACAGAGAACAAACTGAGGGTTGATGGGGGGCGAGGGAGAGGAGAAATGGGTGATGGGCTTTGAGGAGGGCACTTGTTGGGATGCGCACTGGGTGTTGTATTTAAGCGATGAATCATGGGAATCTACTCCCGAAGCCAAGAGCACACTGTATACGCTGTATGTTAGCTAACTTGACAATAAATCACATTAAAAAACAAACAAACAGGGGCGCCTGGGTGGCTCAGTCGGTTAAGCGTCCGACTTCAGCTCAGGTCAGGATCTCGCGGTCCATGAGTTCGAGCCCCGCGTCGGGCTCTGGGCTGATGGCTCAGAGCCTGGAACCTGCTTCTGATTCTGTGTCTCCCTCTCTCTCTGCCCCTCCCCCGTTCATGCTCTGTCTCTCTCTGTCTCAAAAATAAATAAACGTTAAAAATTTTTTTTAAATAAAAACAAAAAAACAAAAACCCTTCTTTGAAATAGCAACTTCTATTCTTAAATTTCATACCATTCATATAGTTAAAGAATCATTTAATTTACAGATACATTGATGACATACCCACTTAAAGAGATCAACAACTTTGGTAAAAAGCAAACAAAAACAAATGGTTTGCAAATTTAGAAAATTCTTTTGATGAGAGAACATGGACATCACAGATAGCATATAGGTTCTGGTGTCCAAGTTGACACAAAACATTATTTGATGAGGATTTTTACAAAACATCAACAAATGCAAAATTTCCTACACAGGCTTTATATGTATTCGAGTAAAACCCAAGTAGTTTTCAAAGAGGTAAATTCAGGACTCTCAATCAATGAGACAATTCAGTTTTGTAAAAATTTGAGCTTTAATTTTTTTAAAAGGATGGAGCATTGCAAAGTTCACAAGTAGCAATTGGTATTTGAAGCCCTGGACCTCTTTGAAAAGTCTCCCCAGGAGCAGGGCAGATAGACGCCTGCCAGTACCAGTTAGAGTTACCATCCTACTGTGATGTTAATAAGATGAAGAATGCTAGTACAAAAGGCCACAGTAATTATAGAGGGAGGTAAATACTTTTTTTTTTTTTCTTATTTCATGGACTGTCTCTCCATGTAGCCTGCACTTTAAGGCAAGAGCTTTTGTTACACTAAATGTACATGTTAATTAAACACTTTTTAAGAATTTTGTCCTCCACTAATAGGTCATGACAGGGACAAACCACTGTCAATTGTATGAGATATTTTAAAATGCCTGACCTCTAAACCTCCTGATTTTTTTCACTGTCTTTCAAAAAAGTTGTTTTGCCACCAATCTTTCAAATACCTGTCATAAATGCAAAAGGCAATTGGCTGTGAGAAACAGCATGCAGATTAAAGGGATACTAGACTAACTTGATCATTTTATGTGCACCTGGAAGTAAAATAAGGAATACGGAAATAGAATATAGCCATGGAATTTCTACAGAAATTATTTGGCTCTTACATTGATTCTTTTCTGCAGGAAGTTCATGTCAGAAAAGAGATAGAGACAACCCTGGCAATCAGCCAAATGTGAAATTCTGTATTTAGTCATTCTATATTATCACAATAATCACATGATTAGTTAGCTTAATATGGTTTCCTGAATATATAACTGAAAAGGAAAGAATTGAATTCTGATGTGCTGAATCCAAGAATGTCTGAAATTCTAAAATGAAGTTCTTGTGCAGAATCTTGGCATGCATGTATTCCCTAAATGTATCAAGTGAAAAGTATGGGGATTGTTAGGAAGTAGGGATTTTTTGAAAAAGGAACAAGCATATATTTAGATCCCTAGTTGCTTTAACTAATTGGTGTGGCGTGAAGTAGATTAGTGGCCCTAATGCAGACAGTTCAAAGCCTGACAACATGGGAGCACATAGGTTATGATCTGATGCCATATAATAGTAGTTGTGTCCTAGATGCACATTCTGGAAAGATGTTAGATATAAAACAAGCATGTGTCCCTGACCTTAAGAAGAATCACTTCCAGGACACTGTTTCAGCCCTCTGTATATATATGATTCACTTAATATTGCCTGCTTCACAGAGCTTAAAAATAGGATTTTATTCTTTCAATAATAGAGAAAGGTTGAGCCACAGAGATGTAACCTGCTACAAATAATAAGTGAAAACAAGTGCTAAATATGCCATAGACTCTCTGGCACAATTCTTCAGGAATGTGATTTACAATTGCTTCATAGAGTCAAGCTCACAGGAGAAAAAGGGGTGGGGTTACACTCAGGGAGAAGAGCTCAAAGGGAACACCATTCTTGTGGCAAGTTTATTTCCCTCTTGTTCCAAGGAAAGCACAACTAGAATATGCAGACATAAAGAATATCCTTAAAATAAAAAAAAATTTAGAATTGAAAAAGAAAGCAGCAGTCACCTAATCCAATCCCTCACCATGAGCTGAAAATGACCCTAAAACATCCAGGACTTTATAGCACTTACCACTTCAGGTGATGAAGAGCTCTCTGCCATCAACAGGCCCATACCATTTTTGGACTTTAACTATGAAAAAGTATAACCTTTTGCAGAACAAATATCTACATCCCTGTGGCTTTTCTCCATTGGTGTATTCCTTGGACTTCATCCAAATTGCTGATGAAAGTTTTGAAAAGGGCAGGGTCAGCAGCCTCCCTCCAGATATGCAATGATCATTTGGTCAACATTCTCGTTGCTTAATCACCTGAGGCTCACCTAATGTCACTGTCCTCTGTGTGACAGCAGCTCCCTGAAATTCCTGAGCTTCAGGGTAACAACCCTTTCAAACTCAAAAGAGGGATTTGGCAAGACCCATCTAAGCAATTTCACTTTGGCTGTGAGTTATTAGCACTTTCTCTTTTAAGTACCAGTAGACCATCTTTCTAGAATTTGGCTGGGGATAAAGGAAGGGTGCCAAAACTGATTTCATACACTTCTCAATGTACTTAGGGCTAACCCTGGGCCTCCAGAAAGAAAGAAAGAAAGAAAGAAAGAAAGAAAGAAAGAAAGAAAGAAAGATCAAATCTCAGCATTCTTAAAAAGTTATAATTATGGCACGGCTTGAACATTTGAGAGGAAAAACTAATTTGATGCTCAGCATTTCCTCATGGGACAAAATCTCTTAGGAGATTTTTAAGATGTCTTAAAACAATTACCACAACAACAACAACAACAAAATCCTTCAGTGTGCTGAATGACCAAGGTTTTAAGATACTGGTTTAGACCTATCTACACAGAATATACATATCAACTGCTTTTGTTCTTCAAGCTCTTCCCTTAGCCTCAGCATGTCTAGTCCCGTTGTCGTCCAAACTTTACTGACTTCTCTTTGTTGGTCTCTTACTATCTTCTCTTCTTCCAACTATTCATTATTATTGGGGGGTTACACATTTTCTCTACATTCTTTCCTTCAAAGATGTCTTCCTATAGCTTTGAAAGCACAAAAAAGCCAGTAACTCCCAAAATCTGTATTTCCAGCCCTGACTATCCCTTCAGAGCCCTAGACTCAAGATTCTAAAATCCCATGCTATTAAAATAAAATAAAATAAAATAAAATAAAATAAAATAAAAGTCCCAGACTATCTAATCCTTCCTTTGGGACCATGCTGGTCATCATGTTGGTCTCTTTAGAGAAGGCTCTTTGCTCCTTTCTTGCTAACATAATTTAACTCACTCTTCATAGGCAGCATAAATATGTCCATTCACACATTCACATTTTTAAATTGGCTAATTCTTACCTCACTGCACTGTATCTACTATATGGATGCTTTTCTCATCCCCAAACCATAAACTTCTTGAGGGCAAGAGCTGAACCATATTCATCTTTATTTTTCTAGGACTTATATTAATGAATGAATTGTACTACGGGCTAAATAAAATATTAGTTGAATGAAATAGAATATGAAATGAGTTTCTCACGAAGCAGTCAAGGAGCTGGTGCTTACAACTCAATCACTGAAAAGCAAGTGCTTTTTCATAAGAGTATTTGGTGTGCATGCCTACAAAGCATGCATGGTTTATTCCATCAATGGCCTGTGCTTAATGCTCCCTAGGTCCCCTGAGGCATGGTAATCTGTAAGAGCACTGCACCAAAGTTAAAATTCTAGCAACCGCACACAGATAATGGCATTTACAGCTAGACCTTCCCTTTTCTTTTAGAATAATCCAACTACCACATTCTCACAGTAAAACAGAATATTTGTTAAGGTTCATATGATCTCTTGTGATAATCCGCAAGCTATGAAATGCAGCCAACTCTAAATAAACAAATTGCTGCACAACATCTCAAAGTAAAACTGAGAACCAGTATCTTTAATGCAAGTTAACATTGAAAATCTTATGCCCTGCAATAGTTTTGTTTTCTAAATTCCCCAGACTAAATGCTTCCAGTGTTTGTTAAGTGGATGGATATCACTGGATGTTAGTGACAGTGTTACAGTGAGAAACATGATAGCTCACAGAAGACTCCATGTCCTGAAGGAGCCACAGTGAAATGTGTGATGAGCAGTGTTGCAGGACAAGCTATTAAGGGTGGACACTAAAATGATAAATGGAGGAGACTTTCCATGACAAAGAATGGAAAGAGATTTGTGGCAAGATGAAGAGTATGAAAGCAAAGGAAACCCACAGGGTATCCTAGGAGAGAATATCATATGCAATATGGGGCATATCATGTACAATAATGGGACACACATTGAGGTAAAAAAGAAAAGAAGATGAAGGCAGTTAGGAAGCAAGAACAATGGTGCTGTGGTTATGTGCTGGGCGCAGACTGCATGCACGACACACAGGCTCCAGTTTTTAAATGAAAGTATTTATTTTGAGCATAGCCACTTCCCCTCTAATAAAATCTTGTTATGGACCGAATGTTTGTGTTTCCTCAAAATTCATATGCTAAAGTCCCAGTCCCCATTGTGAAGACATTCGGTGGTGGGGTCTTTTTGAGGTGTTTATACTTAACGAGGTTATGAGGGTGGACCTTCATGATGGAATTTATGCCATTATAAGAAGAGGAAGAGACAAGAGCTCTCTCTCTCTCTCCCCCCAACCGTGGGGACACAGAAAGAAGGTGGCCATCTGCAAGGCAAGAAAAGGGCTCTTACCAAGAACTCAATCATGCTGACACCTGACCTTGGATATCCCAGCCTCTAGGACTGTGACAAAAAAAAGGTCTGTCATTTAAGCCACCTAATCTATATTTTGTTACCGCAGTCCGAACAGACTAAAACAAGTCTTATGTTTCCCCCTGTTTGAAAAGCATGCTGCTATAGAAGAAAGAAGCCAAGCAGTGTTTCTCTGTATTGCCCACTCCCAACAGAGAGATGCCCAAACTGATATCTGGGTCATATCGCTTCTTTTCTTTCCTTTAAATTATACATATTTGTATACTATGAAAGGTAAATATGTATACGGGGCAGAGGATGAACAAGGTTATATATGAGTCAAATATATTCATTAGGAAAAAAAGTTTACCATGTAGAATCAACAATATTAGATGGGACAGCAAAATGAACATGTAACTACCTATATAATAAGAGGAAGTATTTCCTTTTTCTCCATTCCTTTTGGCACTTACATACACAAGAAATATTTTTTGAAGTCCATGAGTGTCATATACTATATTTGGAAAACATGATATTGAGAACAATGAAAAAGCAGTTTCATTTCCTAAATATAGATGAATATACTTAACAATGTACAACACCACAGGTACAACTGAACAATGTAATAAAAACAAACTTGAATATTCCATTATATGGCTTTGGATTTGTAATAATTATGCCTTCTCCAAACCTCCTCAGGGCTAAGGTATAATTAAAACAGTACTTCTTAGGGAGAGTGGGGGTTCAGTCGGTTGAGCATCCGACTTCAGCTCAGGTCATGATCTCACGGTCTGTGGGTTCGAACCCCATGTCGGGCTCTGCACTGACAGCTCAGCCTGAAGCCTGCTTCAGGTTCTCTGTCTCCCTCCCTCTCTGCCCCTCCCCTGCTCATGCTATGCCTTTCCCTCTCTCTCAAAAATAAGTAAACGTTAAAAAACATTTTTAAACAGTACTTCTTGACACAGCAACATTTTCCATCAAAGACATGAAGCAAAAGCAGCAACACAGATGATGATAAATGTAAAAATTATATTTAAAAGTGTCACATTACACTTCATAGATGTATAACTCCACATAGTTCATAGAAGGATAACTCTAAAAAAATATACCTCAGGGTATATAATACCCAAGTAAATAAACATAAAACCTTTCATCTTAAGAATTCTCTAAGTGATAAGAATGAGCGCTGTCTAGTTATGTATTCCACATGACATTAGCAACATTCTGAAATATGACAGCACTGGATTTTTCAGCTTTATTTTACCAGCTTTTAGTGGTCCAAATGGAAGGAAATCCAACCTAGGCCACTCTCAGTTGGGCCAGGGCCCCCTGAGCACCCAGTTCAGCTGCTGGCACTGGATGGTTGATCTACTCCACTGTGTTCTCTTCCACCCCATACCTTGTCCAGTTCTGAAGAAGAGAGTTATAAACATGTTAAGACCAAAGTGAGCATGTTGCCTGCTTCTTATCAAGGTGTTTCATTGCTTTTTGAAACATGGACTGACCCTGGTTCTCCCTTCAAAAGACATACCTTTCCTAATCTGCTTGTCATTGTTGAAAGCACCACCACCCTCCTCTCCCCACATCTTTCCAGCACAGGTTGACATCATTTCACAAATCCCTCATGGATTTGCAATGAACATTAAAGAATTATATTACCAAGGCTGCAAGCATGGCAAGGAAATACAGACGCTAAATCTCCAGCCCATTGCCATTTCCTTTTATAACAACTTGCAGTTGTGCAAATTAGTATAACTCCTGCATGCCTTGAAAGGAGCAGATATGAGTTTAGTGGGACTTGTGGCTCATTGACTTTAGTGAGAGCGTATGACTTAAATCCTCTGAGTTTTATAAGGTGATGAGTTAGGTTAGGTTAAAGCAAACCTTGGAGCATAATTTGATTGGTTTTTCCTCCATCAGTGATGGATGCTTGATAATCACTTTCTGCCTATTATATCAATAAATCAACTGCAATTCAATTTTAATCTGTAAATAAAGTTAAATCAGGGCTATGAGAATATTACACGCTTGCATTAGCTACTTAGAGGTGTCATTACTGTCTGTGGTTATTGAGCCAAATGTAGTCATTTAAGTTTTTAAGTTCTAGTCTTAAAGAAGCTGAGACGAATTTGCTAAATGTTCTTACAAGAAACACCATACAGTCTGAGAAATTTGTACCTGCCTGAAATTACAAACATAAATTATATAATATCAGAACAAATAAGGATTTCTAGCTTCAAGTGCCAAGCGATATCATCTTCAGATTGTCAGTGGGTATGCAGGGAACAAAACTCAGAATAAAGTTAAACGTGTCTCATGGAGAAGGGGGGAAATGCGCCAATATTCCCATCTCGGCCTGAGAAATTAAAATTAGCAAAAAAAATCCAGTCTAACTACCATGCTATATTGTGCTCAAAGCTGGACACCATTACACAGGCATTATTAAAGCACCTAGCACGTTATGGGTGCTTGATAAATACCACAGAACACCATTAACCACTCCATACACGTGGCAAGGCACTATGGACTCTAAATTGTTGACATTATGGCACGTGTCTATATAAATGTAAAGTACAGCAAGCTGGATGAAAGCAGTGTCAGCTCAGGAGATAGAGAGGCTAGCCAGACCTCTATGAGGATGCTGGGAGAAGAAACAGCCTGCAAACCATGGAGACCACTGCATTCAGCTCTGGTTGTGTCAATGGATTGAAGAGCCTCAATTCTCAACTAGGAAAACACCAAAGCATAATTTTATACCAATCGTGTTTGACTCACTACACTTTTGTGTCAAATTGCTAAGAGATAAACATTCTAGAACGGTAAGTGTTTTGCATTTAAGCTGGGTTATAGGAAGTTTTTTGCCCACATTCTGAATACGACTATATATATTATATCATGTGATTAAAAGATATTTTAAAATATTAATAATAACACCTGCTAAAAGGATGAATGTAGCATAAAATGATAAACTTGTAGCCAGACTTATCAAAAAGAAAAGAGAACGGACCCAATAAATAAAATCACAAATGAGAAAAGAGAAATGACAACCAACACCACAGAAATACAAACAATTAGAATATTATGGAAAACTATATGCCAACAAATTGGACGACCTAGAAGAAATGAATAAATTCATAGAAGCATATAAATTACCAAAACTGAAACAGGAAGAAATAGAAAACTTGAACAGACCAATAACCAGCCAAAAAAAAAAAAAAAACAAAAAAAAACCTAAATCAGTAATCAAAAAACTCCCAACAAACAAAACTCTAGGACCAGATGGCTTCACAGGTGAATTCTACCAAACATTTAAAGAAGAGTTAACACCTATTGTTCTCAAACTATTCCAAAAAATAAAACAATTTAAAAATGACCAAATCTATTCTATGTGGCCAGCAATTCCCTGGTACCAAAACCTGATAGAGACACAACCAAAGAAAACTACCAGCCAATATCTCTGATGAACATAGATACAAAAATTCTGAACATAATACCAGCAAACCAAATCCAGAAACACAGTAAAAAAAAAAAAAATCATTCATCATAATCAAGTGAGATTTATTCCTAGGTTGCAAGGATGGTTCGATATTTACATATCAATCAATGTGATACATCACATTAATAAAAGAAAGGATAAGGACCATATAATCATTTCAATAGATGGAGGAAAAGCATTTGACAAAGCGCAGCATCCATTCATGATTAAAAAAAAAAAACTCACATCTCAACCTAAAAAAGGCCATATATGAAAACCTCCAGCTAATACCATCCTCAATGGGGAAAAACTGAGGGCTTTTCCTCTAAGTCAGGAACAAGATAGGGACCTCCACTCCTATCACCGGAAGCCCTAGCAATCAGACAACAAATAAAAGGCATCCAAATTGGCAAGGAAGAAGTCAAATTTTCACTATTTGCAGATGGCATGACACTGTATGTAGAAAACCATAACGACTCCACCCAAAAAAACTGCTAGAACTGATACACAAATTTAGTAAAGGTGCAGGATACAAAACCAACACACAAAAATCTTGCATTTCTATGCACCAATAATGAAGCATTAGAAAGAAAAGGTAAGGAATCAGTCCCATTTATAACTGCATCAAAAACAGTAAGGTACCTAGAAATAAACCTAACCAAAGAGGTGAAAGACCTATACTTTGAAAACTATAAAACACTGATGAAAAAAATTTGAAGACGACACAAAGAAATGGAAAGCCATTCCATGCTCATGGATTAGAAGAACAAATACTGTTTAAATGTCTATACTACCCAAAGCAATCTACATATTTAATGCAATCCCTATCAAAATACCAACAGCATTTTTCACTGAGCTAGAACAAACAATCCTAAAATTTGTATGGAGTCACAAAAGACTCCAAATAGCCAAATCAATCTTGAAAAAAAAAAAAAAAAAAAAAAAGCTGGAGGCATCACAATTCCAGACTTCAAGTTGTATTACAAAGCTGTAGTAATCAAAATAGTATGGTACTGACATAAAAATAGACACATAGATCAACAGAACAAAACAGAAAACCCAGAAATGAACCCACAATTACATGGTCAATTAATCTTCAACAAAGCAGGAAAGAATATTCAATGAAAAAAAAAACCTGTCCCTTCAACAAATAGTGTTGAAAAACTGAATAGCAACATGCAAAAGAATGAGGGGCACCTAGGTGGCTCAGTCAGTTAAGCATCCAACTCTTGATTTCAGGTCAGGTCATGATCTTACGGTTCGTGAGACTGAGCCCAGCATCAGGCTCCATGCTGACAGCAAAGAGCCTGCTTGGGATTCTCTCTCTCCTCTCTCTCTCTGCCCCTGCCCCCACTTGCACATGCATTGCATGCACACTCTCTCTCTCTCAAAATAAATAAACTTTAAAAAATATGCAAAAGAATGAAACTGGACCACTTTGTTACACCATATACAAAAATAAATTCAAAATGGATTAAAGACCTAAATGTGAGACCTGAAGCCATAAAAATTCTAGAAGAGAACACAGGCAATTAACTTCTCTGACATCAGCCTAGCAACTTCCTTCTAGATATGCCTCCTAAGGCAAAGAAAACAAAAGCAAAAATAAACTACTGGGACTTCATCAAAATAAAAAGCTTCTGCACAGCAAAGAAAATAATCATTAAAACTAAAAAGCAACCTATGGAATGAGAGAATACATTTGCAAATTACATATCCGATAAAGTTGGTAGCTAAAATCTATAAAGAACTTATAAAACTCAACACCCAAAAACTGAATAATCCAATTTAAAATGGACAGAAGACATTTTTCCAAAAAAGATGGCCAACAGACATGGAAAGATTTTCAACATCACCTATCATCAGGGAAATACAGATCAAAACTATAACGAGATATCACCTCACACTTGTCAGAATGGCTAAAATCAACAACACAAGAAACTACAGGTGTTGGGCAAGGATGTGGAGAAAAGGGAACCCTCTTGCACTGTTGGTGGGAATGCAAACTGGTATAGGCATTCTGGAAAACATCATGGAGTTTCCTCAAAAAGTTAAAAAATAGAACTACCCTACAATGTAGCAATTGCACTACTAGGTATTTACCCAAAGAATACAAAAATACTGATTCAAAGTGATACATGCACCCCAATGTTTACAGCAGCATTATCTACAATAGACAAATTATGGAAACAGCTCATGTCCATCAACTGATGAATGGATAAAGAAGCTGTGTGCGTGCGCGCGTGCACACACACCACACACACACACACACCAGAATATTACCTAGCCATAAAACAGAACGAAATTTTGCCACTTGCAACAACATGGATGGAACTAGAGAGTATTATGCTAAACAAAATAAATCAGAGAAAGACAAATATCATATGATCTAACACATATGTGGAATTTAAGAAACAAAAAACTGAGCAGAGGGAAAAAAGAGAGAGAGGTAAACCAAGAAACAGACTATTAACTAAAGAGAATAAAGTGATGGTTACCAGAGGGGAGGTCAGTGGGGGGGATGGTTAAATAGGTGATGGGGATCAAGGAGTCCACTAGTTGTGATGAGCACCAGGTGATGTACAGAAGTCTTGAATCACTATATTGTAAACCTGAAGCTAATATAACACTGTATGTTAACTAACTGGAATTTAAATAAAAACAGGGGTACCTGGGTGGCTCAGTCAGTTAAGTGTCTGACTTCGGTTCAGATAATGATGTCATGGTTCGTGCACTGGAGCCCTGCATCAGGATCTGTGTAGACAGCTCAAACCCTGGAGCCTGCTTCAGATTGTGTCTCCTCTCTCTGCCCTCCCCCACTTGCACCTGTCCCTCTCTCTCAAAAATAAATAAACATTAAAAAATAATAATAATTAATAAAAACAAGAAAAAAAAGCTAAACATAGCACATTTATGTTGCAAATTAAACTTGAACAAGGTTTCATACAGATTTCAGCATATTAGCCAGAATTTATGTTAAAGAGAAAAATAAATCTGGATAGATAGTAAACTTTCAAGATAAATGTAATTTTCCTATATCCTGTTTTAACTTTTATGTTGTCAAAATGATTTCTCTTTGAACTAATTATTTAACATAAATTATGAAACCTTAAACCTTTTGTCGTTGTTGTTTTAAGACAAAGAGTTGAGGAAAATAGAGCTCACCATCAGGATCCTGGGCACCAATGCCAACACACTGAACATCTAATTACAATGTTAAAGCAGCAAAGAAAACAAACAATAATTCATGTGCAGAGTCTACAGCACAAGACAGAGAGCTAAAGGAAATTAAGTAAGGAGTAGACTCTCCCCAATTCCACTCGCTGCACCAACATTCAACAAACGTGTCAACAAATGCTATGTGATTTCTGTGCATCAGACTCGGTGCTCAGCATTGTCAACACCGCCCCTACCCACTCGCTTAGTCTGCTATCAAGTCCATCTCTTATACCCCCAGCTCTCCACAGCGATTCGAGACCTTGGGAAAACATACCCTTCTTCAAAATAAGATGGGGCTACTCTTCACATGCAGTATTTTTCAGTTAGCTCGCGTGTTAACTTTGCCAGAAAACCCCACAGCTTTAACTAATTTTGGAAAACTGGTATTTAACAAATTCATTCCTATTTTGCTTATCTGGCGTTCCTTACGCTCATGAGCAACCACAGCTTATATTCAAAATCTTCCATTCTCCTTCCTGGGAAAAGTGCCACGGAAAAAAGAATCAATATACAATCTCCTTTCAGAGAAAAGAATATGATAATGCCCTCTGTTTCATGACACTAGCCACCAATCTTTGTCAAGTGTGGAACATTAACGAAAGTGGAAATGTCATATTCCGTCTACATGATAGAACAAACTGAGAAAGGGTTCTAATTTCTCTTTACCATTAGACAAGTGGTCTCTATCCTGATATAAGAAAGTTAATAAGCAAAGGATATCGAAATCCCTCCATTAGAGATGTCTCTATTGCCTAGCTGTTCCAGGACCACTGGAAATAATGATTGCTTGCCTACAGCTAACCTGGCATATATCACACTCTTAATTTTTTCCTTAACATAACGATGGAAGTAACTCATAGACTGAGTAATAGCGCAGAACCTTAACTGTTACCAGAACTGTGGAATTTACATATTGGAAGGGGCTGTAAAGGTCATCTTGTCCATGTAATAATCTTGACAATATGTGGTTCAGCTTGCCCATGGTAGGAAAATACTTCCCAGAAAACTCGATTGTATCATTGGACAGCTTTAATCACTAGAAGTTCTCTCCTTGAACCAGAATATTAACTGTAGTTACCCTAGGAAGGTGGGATGGGGGAGAGCTGTGAAGAGGGCTTTCACTTCTACATTAACTGATTTTTTTAGAAGGACAATATATAAGTTAGCAACTCAAAATAAGTGATTCAAAATCTGACTTAATGTACTTCCCGCTCATCTGTCTTTGTTTTACCTAATAAGAGCTCCAGGAAACACAGATGAAACTCCACTTGGTTGCATGAAGACAGACATCAGATTCTCCTTAGTCTGCTTCTTTATAGAGAACAGGCTCAGTTCCTCCACAAGGCCTTTTGCCGGGTACCACTGGGAGACAATTGTCAGTGGTTCTCTCACATTTCTGCATATCATGCAAGCAGAGGAACTTACTATAGCCGTTCCAGACAATTTTTTTTCCATAATGTATATATAATGAAGCATCTTAGAAGACAGAAACAATTCCTCCTTCTGAAAAAAAAAAAAAAAAAAAAAGGCAGGCTTCCTTACTACCCACTATAAAAAATTTGGGTCCCCTAAGCTTAGTGTTCCTCTTCCACAAAGCAACACACTGCCCTGTGTTACCTGGCCCTCTTTGCACTACCCTGTGGAAACTGGGGCCTGGGAAAGGTGCCAAAAAAATCTGACATTCTGGGTGCTACTACTGCTTCTAGTAATGAAGTCCTTTATCTCTAGCCGAGGAGGCTTCCACCTTCTGCCATCCATGAAACTGTCAAGCTAACAAATAAGCTTGCAAGGATGGTAAAATCTCAGACTTTTCCCAATTTCAGACAGGTGCTATACACAGTTGAGTTGAAAACATGTTCTTGTTCTCTAGGAGATTATAATCTAAAGATGTCAAACTTGTAAATTTTTTTTTCAACGTTTTTTATTTATTTTTGGGACAGAGAGAGACAGAGCATGAACGGGGGAGGGGCAAAGAGAGAGGGAGACACAGAATCGGAAACAGGCTCCAGGCTCCGAGCCATCAGCCCAGAGCCTGACGCGGGGCTCGAACTCACAGACCGCGAGATCGTGACCTGGCTGAAGTCAGACGCTTAACCGACTGCGCCACCCAGGCGCCCCAAACTTGTAAATTTTTGAATAAGATGCAACTGGAAAGTTTAAAACTATATTTGAGCACTTCAAAAATAAACAAAGTACAAAATAAACGGAGTACCAAGAAAGAGCAGAGTTGTAGCGGTCAGAAAGTCTATCCAGCAAAAAAGTAAAACAGAATCATCAGATATATTAAGAACATGAAATGGACATTTTTATTTCAATTATATAAGAGAAACTTGAAGGGCTTTAGGCAATGATATTTTATCCCCATAACCTGTAAGTCAAAAGCTCCTAACATCTTTCCCTTTCTGTTTGTCTAAAAGGATATTCACAAATCACATCACAAACAAGTCTTTCTCACCTGCTCTCCTGCTCCACATCCCAGGTACTACATACGGCATACTACATACTGAACTACATACTACATACTACATACTACATCCCATCTAGTCTCCTGAGGTCTGCTAAGGTAGCTCCCTCCAGAAGCCTTTCCCTAGGGTCACTGTGGTGATGTGGAAATATGGCAATAGCTGACTGCAGTGACTTTGGTAACTTAAATTTCAATCATACGTTGCCACTGCTGAGTCATATCCCTTCTTCAGCATATCCCCAGCACTTGGGGAGCTCAAGTTTCTTAAACAAATTGAGCACTTAATATACAGCTATAAATTAATCACATTGAAATGGTGCTAATTATTTCATTAACTCCAAACCAATCCAATCTAAACTGTCACTTCTTCAGAGCTTGACTGCTAAATTTCTTCTGTATTTAAGCTATTGATTAAAAATATGCTATGAATTACATATGCAGATAAGTAAAGATTAAGTTTCTGTCTAACTTTCTGGAAATTCAGATATACTGTGAAGGATGTGTGTATGTGCATGTGTGCATGTGTGTGTGTGTGTGTGTGTGTGTGATCAATTTTCTTTTCCTTCAGCACATACAACAGGAACTGTAACTTGTAGCCATGTGAATAAAGTGAGATCAGAACACATTTCATCCCACTGGTCCCACGGCAGACTGATGAGCAAAAAAGCTCTTTGCTCTCCTTTTTTTCCCCTTTCCCCTGAACATCTTGACTGGCAGGCTGGTAGATAATCCTGTTCAGAGTTAATGTGTGGTAACAGGATTGAGGGGAACTGATTTAAGAGGCTTTCATCTGGGTTGGGACACATCGACGCCATATTTAAAGATGTTCTCTCTGTTCACCTCTGTGAAGATAAATATCTGAACATCAGGCTTAAAAACAAAAAGGAGAGAGGTGCTCAGAGACGGGTGATGAATTGTCAACCTGTGGGAAGGAGCTTTCACCAGAGAGGCATGTTTGCTTTGAAAAGAGGCACAGTGTAAAGGAGAAATGGAGCAAACAATTAAAATGCTCTTTCTTCCCTGGCCTGTGTTCACTGGAAACCAAATTCTTAACATGAGGAGAGGAAGCTCCAGCTATTTTAACTCCTGAAGAAGGGTTCTCTTGAGCAACAAGGATGATAGAATTCATCCTCCTGTGCCTAATAAAATGGGCTAAAGGCCTGGTGGGGCAATTCATTTGGCAATTCATCAGCTACTATCCTGTGAAAAAGCGTCTATAATCATAAAATGCTATTTCAATCTTTTAACAGCAGTTAACCTGATAGTTGCTCTTATCTCAAGAGCTGGAATACGAATCTTGAGAGTAAGGGACTGTCTAATGCATCTTTGTTTTCTTTCCCTTCAAAACCTAGCTCAATGTCTTTCCATTAGACAATCTCCACTACCATACATCCATGTGATTTGCTGGTGGTATCTAGAGTATGCATAGTGGATTCATGGTGAGATTGAAGCATTTAAGCAGGAAAATTTAAAGGTGAGGATATATCCGCCCTTAAAAGCCTAAAAGCCACCCATCTGGCCTGCCCAATTTTGGATCCTGAGGAGACAGACACAGCAAGAGGATGGCATGGGAATTGTGGAAGTGAACATAGAAAGGCACCAACATCAACACCCCCTAGTTTCTCTGGGGTTTGGATTCCCCATTATTCTGACAGTATGTTGTTTCACTCTACTGAATCAGAATGAAATGTGGTTTTTTATCATTAAAAACATTAATGATAATCTTAATTAACTCTTCCCTGCAATAATTTGACCTACAGCATAGGCAGGGTATGTATGCACTTCTTGAATTCTGTCAATAAATCTATATTATCATTTTGCAGCTCTCTCACTACCAATTTTTGCTCTTAACTTTGGTGATTTTCTTTCAAAGAGATGCCAGTCCCCATTTTTGGAGGTGCTAATATGCATCAAAGTGCAATATGCTAATGTGCTGCCAATACTGTAAGATCACATATATCATCACCACTTTCCCCAGAGGATATAAACTGTACCACAAGCTTCATGAAAGTAGACACTGTGTGTCCCTTGTTCCCTGTTAAGAACAAAGCACCCAGAATTGTACTTGACTCACATAACACACAATAAATATATACATGAATAAATAAATGAATGAAAGAGTGAGTTAAACCGATGTGATTGTATTTGTGATTTTAAAAACCCTGAACTAGTCTATTGTACTGGGTAGACTTTTGCTATATCTAAATCGTCTTGGGAGCATTTCTGTATAAGGCATTTCCTTCCTGGAATTCCTCCAAAACTTGAGCTCTCTGAATCTGACAACTTCAAATATCTTTAATGATTTCTTTAAAGAGCAATAAAACGGCAGGCTACTAAAAAGGAGATAACTGTACCATCCCTGCTCGTGAATGGACTTAGCTAGCATTTAAGGAGCCTTAACATCAATCTTCCACAGCTAGATTTATAACGCATCCATTTTATGAATCGCTTTGACTTGGATCCTAAAGCCCCCAGGCACAATTTTGTAGGGAGTTCCTATGACACACATACATTAACTTGAGAAGCAGGAAATATGATTCTCCTAGAGGCTGGTATTCACCTACTTTGATTATTCTGCATAGTAAGTCAGGTTAGACTGGCAGGTCATTATCTGATGGATATTGCCAACTATGGGAGAAAAATAGGGCAAAGGGGCCTTTTATTGAATAAACCCAAACATGTCCAAACCATGGGAAATATGTTATCAAACTAAAGGTAAAAATTAGAGTTAGTGCTTTCAGCATCTATTCTAACCTAAGCACTGAGTATTCACTTGTATTTAATGAATCCATACTTTACGAAGAAAATCACATGGTAAAATGAGGTAACAGGCTTTTCATTTTGCCTTTGAGATTGCAGATTGATTTAAGGTTCTCAGGTCTCCGTGAATAGGTAACAACTTCTAAAAGACACAGATGAATTGGCCAAATGTGACCTTAAAGGCGTTAACCTGTCACAATTCATCTCTTAATAGTACACAAATCAAATATCTTTACCACATCTGTACAATTTTTAAAACATTGTTTTGATATATAGTCCTTGATATGCATATTTGGCAAACTCATCACCACTCCCTCAAAAAATGTTTTACAATTAAATGCAATTGTAAATGAAAATCAAAGGGTCACAGAGGTTTATAGTTGGTAAATACCATGTAATCATCTTGCCAATCATCACTTCCACTGTATCTGTCTCTATATAGTGTGTCTGACAATTTCTGCTTTAATTTCCCCATATATAGGGAGCTTAGTAGCCAGGAAGATAGTCTACTCCACTGCTAAATAGCAGGAAAGATAGAAAAGAATTTGATAAAAATAACTTCACCTTCTACTGCATTATGTAGTTTACAAAATGGTTTTATATCTATCACCCCATTCTATACTTATGACACTAGTGCCAAGTAGGAATTATTAACCCCATTTTCCAGATAACAAAATTGAAGCTCAAAAACATAAAAATATAAAATAATAGAACGGCCTAACTTTCAAATTTCAAGCTATGTAATAGAACAGTTTGCAGATGTGATAAATGTACACCTTTGGTATCTTCCTTCATTCCCTACAAAATGCACCCCTGGCTTGAGGCAATTATTGCTTACTTTAAACTTAATGAGGCTCTAGAATCAGCACATCCTTCTACCTGCAGAGGTCAGGGAGTATAATTGCTACCAGTGGAAGAAGCATGGTACATGGTACCAGAAGAGCTGTTTCTACTGAGACCAATATAGATTTGGCATATGTATCTAAAATCCACAAAGAACATATGAAAGACTTATCATGTCTTCACAAGTGAAGATGCTACATGCGAAAGAATAAGCTGAATGATGGAAAATGCCCTTTTGAGAGGCTCTTCCCAATAATTTTTAAAGCGACAGGAAATAAACGGTTATCTCGAGTGCAATCACCATCTTAAAGTAAACTTCAAAGAGTGGATTCCATATTTTATAGTATTTTCTGTCATCATAGGTATTCTTGAATGTGTAATTACTGTACTACCATTCAGGCAGGAGCAACATATAGGGAGCCCAGTCACAAGCTTACTGATTTTCCATCTTAGGATACAAAAGAAGTCACTTCTTCAATTAGAGTACAATGACACTAATGAATGCACTCTGGTTGTTCCCTTTCTTACAAGACTTTCTTATCTGGCAGCTCCAGTGATGTGATGAGAAGGCGATTTGCAAGTCTGATTTGGAAGTTTTTGATCACAAGAGACTGGGGAGTATAAAGTTTCTGCTTACCATCTTAGGGACATTACAGAAAATTAGTTCTGGTAATATATTGAAATTATTCAAACAGAAATAGACTCTTAACTTTGTGATCCTTCCTTCTTAACATGCACAAGGGCTGTGATGTAAATGAAAACTCTTATAGTTATTCTCTAGAGACTTGTGTTTAGTAACTGAATCGCTTCAAATTTTGCATTATTCAGCTCTCTGGTCAGTGGGCAGGAATAGAAATCAAGATATTTGCAGAGTTTCAAATATTCTATCCCCCCTCTTGATGAATTTGAACCAACAGTTCTAAACAAGTTTTAATAATCAATTGCAAGGTTTTTATGGAGAAAAATACGCTAACTGATTTACTTTCCATTTGGTGCACACACATAGTAGCATCCATCATGTTACTCTCCCAAATTATCTTGATTTTAAAACACTGAACATCTTGGAAGTAAAATAAACACTCACATCATTAAAAGAGGTGTTATTTCTGGTCCACACATATTAGGAGATAAAAAAAAATCTTACTCAACTGCTGTATTAAGCAAGCTACAACACTAAAGTATTATTCATGAAACTAGACATAATGATAAAAGCAATCTACTGATAATATCATGGGTAAGTAAATGTGGAAACAGTCAGGAAAATATTTCTTTGCTTTATGGTGCAAAACAAGAATATATGCAGCCTATTGGTCCCTGAAAGACAGATGCATATAATGTAGACTGTTCCACTATAGAGCACATTCTATTAGACAGTGGTGAGGCTGAACCTCATCAGTTTTTGGAGGGGCCACCTAAACTCCCTTTCCATCTGGGTGATTGAGAGCACTGCCAGGTGGAGATTGGCCAGGTGCAGTGAAGGAGAATAAGATGTCAGAAAGGCAAAAGGTAATTTGTTTTCTCCTCTGGGGTAACCTGGATATGTTTTTCTCCAAACTGTTAAGTTTCAAGGAAATATGTCTACGCAAGTCTTGAATTATTAACAAGTTTAACATCCATGTGCCACCTAATGTGGATGCATCTGGAGGTGGGTAAAGATCAATTTTCTGTTTCTAATTTTTAATTGAGTCTAATGGCCAGAAATGACCTAGAAGGCCTTCAGCCTCAGGAGGAAAAGCATTAAGCAGATCTGGGGAATGAGATACTTGTACTTGCATGAATATTTTTTATTTCAGACTCTGTCCCTGAATCTGCCAACATGACAATGTTCTTCAATAATAAAAAAGACGTGTTCCGGACTTTTGCAAAGATGACACCTCCTTGACTGACAGCCTGTTCCTCCACGTCAGTCCCTTGGCTCTAGTTACACAGCAATCTGTCAGCCATTTAGATGACAAGAACTCTTTAAACCAGTAAAGAGTTAACAGATTTTTTCAATCTCTCCATAATTCTTGGGGTGGCAAAATTGCTCTCCAAAATAAATAACACAATTGAAAGATTAATTGCTTGATTAATGGTGTCTTCTATGACGCTTGGCTCTTTATTTACACAGACAGAATCTCCCACCATATCTTGTTTCAAATCTCCTTATTCACTCGTTTGGTCCAAGAGATAATTTTTCATGGGTCTCAACACAAAAATCAAAACGTCATCCTACTATTCTGTTATTGTGGTTGTTTAAGGATTTTTTTTTTTATTATTGACATACAAAGAACTTGATGTCTGAAACTCAATCAGCTATTTTCCACTCCCCTCCAGGTGGGGAGAGATGGAAATTATTTCTCATCATTAAGTAAAAAATATTTTACTTTTGGTTGGCATGACAATGACATAAGGGCTCTCCTCAGCTCTGAGGCAGCTGGAAAGTGAAAACCTTACAGCTCAAGACAGAGAGTCAGTCCTTTATACTCTCATTAACATCAAAGAAGGCTGTGTGGCCAAATCCACATACATGAGAGTATGATTCTTTTGGAATCAAATTAATAAGCAGTATTGGGTTGTTTTTTTTCCAGAGCAAAAATAAAAGCATAAAATAACGCCACAAACTCAGGTTGTATGTTTGGGAAGAATCATGGGAATTAAGGGCAAAATAGCAGCTATTTATTCCATCTGAAGATTTTCCCAAGATCAGTGGTAACTCTATAGAAAGATTCAAAATTGACTATAATATTGTAATCAATAGAATCCTTAAATAAAAGTGGTCTTCCTTTGCCTTCCTCCACCTCCAAAGAGTCTGAAACTTTCTGAAGAGATCGACAACACATATATCTGGTATCAGCAATCAAGGAGAATTTTCACTTTGTAGGTTGTATTTTGTAAGAAAATATCCTTTATATCATTTGTATAGGATGGTTAGGCCAACTCTGAGTGATGGAATGGAAAATGGTGGACTGGGGATGAGGAAAAAAATGGAAGGAACAAAAGATAATGGGAGGAAAGTAATGTGAGCAGGAGGGTACTAGATATATTTCCAAAAGAACCGACAGAATGTGGTCACTCATGACAGTGATATCTTCTATTTTTCTAAAGCATCTACAAAGTGGGGCACCTGGGTGGCTCACTCAGTTAAGCATCTGTCTTTGGTTCAGGTAATGATCTCACGAACCATGAGTTTGAGCTCCACATGGGCTCCTTGCTGTCAGAGCACAGCCCACTTGGGATCCTCCGTCTCCCTCTCTCTCTCTACCCCCTTCCCTCTCTCTCTCAAAAATAAACATTTATAAATTTAAAAAATCTACAAAGATTTCCCCACCAATATAATAAATCCAGTGAGAACACACATTTTTATTTGCCTAAAACCTTGATTTCCTTCTTTTAGTCCTTAAAGAACAAAAGTTGTATATACATCAATAGTAAGAAATGAGAGTGGAAAACCTACCAGACAACTAAAAAACAGAAGAGACTCAGAAACATCTTTTGTAGGGAAACCTGGGTAGCTCAGTCAGTTAAGCGTCAGATTCTTGATTTCAGCTCAGGTCATGATCTCATGGTTCATGAGACTGAGCCCCGTGTCAGACTCTGCACTGACAGTGCAGAGCTTGCTTGGGATTCACTCTCTCCCTCTCTTTCTTCCCTCCCCCACATAACCTAGCTCTCTCTCTCTAAATAAACAAGTAAACATTTAAAAAAAAAAAAAGAAACCTCTTTTATAGATAAATAGGAAATTTGGATAATACATTTAAAAATATCTTGGAAGGATAGAACCTAGGAAACTTCTTACATTCAATGAACTAATATAACTTGCATCCTTCAGCTTTTAGACATCATTGTGTTTTCCTGCCATGTGACCCTGTATCAGTCTGCTAGAGCTGCTATAACAAAATATCAGACTGGGTGGTTTATAAACAACAGAAATGTATTTCTTACAGTTCTGGAGGCTGGGAAATACAAGATCAAGGTGCCAGTAGTTTCAGTGTCTGGTGAGAGCCAGCTTCCTGGTTCAGAAATGGCCACGGTTTCCTATGATCTTACATGGTAGCAGAGGCAAGGGGACCTGTCTGGGGTCTCTTTTATAAGGGCACTAATTCTATCTAATCACCTCCTAAAAGTTCCATTTCTGATGGACCTCTCTCCAGTGCATGCCAACAAGACACAATTTTATATATATAGAGAGAGATATAGATATATAGATATAGATATAGATAGATATAGATATAGATGATATAGATATAGATATAGATATAGATATAGATATAGATGGATGAATGAATAGACAGATAGATTAACCTAATTAAGGGAAAAACATCCCCTCATTTTTGCCATATTTTGTTGGTTAGAAGCAAGTCACAGTTTCTGCCCACAATCAAGAGGAGGGGATTGTACAGGGCATTTCCAAGGTCTATCTGCCACACCTGAGAAAAGAATTTTTCACACACTCATACCACAGACAGGATTCCTACATGTCCAAGGAGGCTTTTCCTAGCAAGCAACCTCCCATTTAAAGGTCAAATCATGGGGACACCTGGGTGGCTCAGTCGGTTAAGTGACCAACTTCGGCTCAGGTCATGATCTCATAGTTTGTGGGTTCAAGCCCACGTGGGGCTCTATGCACACAGAGTCTGCTTCAGAGCTTCTGTCCGCCTCTCTCTCTGCCCCTCCTCCACTCACATTCTCTCTCCTATCTCAAAAATAAATAAACATTTTAAAAAATTTAATTAAAAAAATAAAGGTCAAATCAGTCCCACAAAAATACTTATTTCTGGTTCTGACCACTTCTCAAAACAAAATGAGAAATATTCCAGTGTGCAATGGAACGTAGCTGTTCACCAAGGCGTAACATTACTAAACAATGGTGTGAACCTAGGTGATAACTATGTTTCCAAATCATTGCTGTTTGATAATATTCTGAGATATATTCAAAATTTCTCCCTAATGTTTCCTTTCTCAGATAGGAATGGTTTATTACGTGAACAGAACTGTAAACATGCAATTAAACAATCTTATGAGGAAGTTAATGTCTCCATCCAGGGCCAGGATGGTAAAGGCTAGAACCCAGTGGTATGCTTGAACAGTTATTAAGGAATGTCCATGCCTCTGCTTAATTGCTAATGTATACTTCCTTAATATGTGTTGCTCTCAGTGGATCTCTTGTCCAAGTCATTAAAACTATCAGTTGATGGATTGCTCAAAAATAAAACAGGATAAATCAGAAATTTTCAAAATAATGCATTTTTTCCATAAACGTTTTATTTAATCCAAAAACAAATGTACATTTTTTGTTCTTATTTTCATGTGAGGCCAAGACAATTTTTAGTGTGTATAAGACTACTGATTTGATTTCCCTGTTGTCTTTCATCAACAAATTCATTCAAAATTTATCATCTATGGTTTCTCATTTAGTTTTTTTTTAAAGCACAACAAAAAAAAAATCACTAACAAAGTAGGGCACCTCAGTGGTGCAGTCGATTAAGCATCTGACTCTTGGTATGGGCTCAGGTCATGATCTCAAGTTTCGTGGGATGGACCCCCACATGGGGCTTTCAGCATGGAGTCTGCTTGGGATTCTCTCTCGCCCTCTTTCTCAGCCCCTCACCTATTCACTCATGCACTCTCTCTCTCAATAAACTTAAAAAAAAAAAACACTAACAAAGTACAGATTTTGAAGTAAATCTTCTAGATTTCAGTATTTATTTTACATATGTTTTATTCACATCTATTTGGAAAGTAATTTTTAGCAACTCACATCTACTGAGCCTTCCAAAAGCATTTGATGTGATTTTCTAAGAAATCCTCTCCTTTGCATTTTATATTTGTATTTTATTAATACAATGTAATTAATTTTCAAAACCACTACAACCAGTTCAAATGACATTATTAGGTTTAGCACCAACCCCAACTAGTTTTCCATAAAGATCCTATGTAAGCAAGTGGACTAGAAAGTAGTCTACTAGCCATGGCATGCAGAGTGCTTTGGGCAACAGTCAGCAGGCTTTAAGAAAGAATTAAGTGTCATTTAAACAGATTGGTTAAGAGATTGTTAAAAGAGCTTCTACTATTGACTGTCAAAGATGTAATAAATATGCACAAATTCTACAAAAATTTTAGAAGTCCTACTATATGCTAAATTATGGAAGGGAGATGCTAACTCCCACAGAGAAGAAAAGAAATGTGACTGTTGCCCTTGAAGATTTCAATACAATTACTGTGTGAGGTACTCCTGCACTTATGTAATGTTTATAGCATACGAAGCACTGCTATCTTCTTAAACCCTAAAAAGCTTTTGATGCTAGCCTGGATTCTGGCAGGTGCTGAAGAATGGCAAGAAATTCACCAAGGTCCTAAGGTTATTGCTTGATGATTTATGACTCATCAGTCCTTAGTTGAAAGTGCCCTGTCAAACTCATTTTTTAACACCAACGAACATGAGGTTGAATTGTAAAATAGTTTCTATTTAATCCAATTTATTTTATGTACCTATGCTCAAGGATGCATACTTAGAAAAATTATAGGGGTATATTCAACTCTCCACTCCTGCACCCCATATATAATCAGCCACCAAGCCATGCCACTCAAAATTGTCCATTTCTCTCCCCAACTTTACCATGTCACTGCTTTAGTATATTCTTCCTAATCTGAAAAATTCTCTATCCTTCTTCCTGACACCAATCTTCCACCTCTAGTTCATATCCACACTGCTTCTAAAGCCCACAAATCTGCTTCTATGATTCTCATTTTTAAAGCCCTGTCTGGATTTCCAAAGAATAATGCCTAAGCTTCTTCAAATAGAGCCAAAAAAGATGCATACAATCCAGATTTACCATATTTACCAGCATCATCTATAAATGTTCCCACTCAAGGTCTAAGTCCAGCATCGTAAATCTATCTCCATTCCTTCTCCAAGTTCACAAACATTGTATAAGTCTGTATCATTGCAAGTCTGGTCTTGTTTCTAAAACACCCTTTTTTCCTTAAATGTTGGCAGACTTTAACTCATCCTCCAAGATCAACTGTTTAAGCCCTTACCCAAATCTTTCATGCAGTTTGTCCACAGTATTGGGGGCAGCTCTCTAGTAGTACACAAATATTGTTGGACAAGTATTTACTGAAATTCAGTATGCACACTGAGCTGGGTTCTATAGTTCTTATAGCTCCTCTTATGCCATAAACTCCTTGACAGTAGGCACCATATCTTATTCATTTTTACATCACTCCCAACTGTCTAATGCAGTATGCACATACCAGGCACTGTATTTAAGTTTATTGAATGAATGAATAAATGAATGAACATCAATGTTATGGGTATAGCAATAAAGTAGTTTTGGAGATTTTTCTTAGAAACTTCCCCATGCATTGTCCTCAAAGTTTTAGGAAATAAATGGGAGAAACTTTCTAAGTTGAACAGATTTCTCACTACCTTGGGCTTCCTGTTGTGACACAATTTTTCTATTCTTGCAGAGTTAAAATAATATACCTCTAATAATTTAAAAATCTAAATGGATAAATGTCTCCATGCTATTTCCACAATGTATTAAAGAGTAGAAATTATAGTAACCAGTCCACCACTTGGTATTGCATACACATGGTAAATAATCGGGTTAATATAAATTTTCAGTGAACTGGCTACGTATCTTTTAGCCAGCAGCACTATGAGTCACATTTATCCCTCCTATATCTCCTATTTTAGTAGGGGTAGAAGGTAGATTAGTTCCATTTCCTTACACAAATATAAAACTTTTCATCAAACCAGGACCACACCTAATTTCTTCATTTTTATGCCATGTACTACTTTTATAATATTTAGTATATTGGTGGTATAATTGACATGTGATCAGAACTTGTCTATTCCCTTCTTAGTCAACTGAAGTTGACATCAAAGCTCTTACAGATAATTGAAGAGCATAACTTTGTTTACTATATTTCTTTAAAATCTCATTTACCTTTGACTGTTATTTGGCAAAACTTTAATGACAGGTGTTAACGTAATTGTATGTGTTAATACCTTACCACGAGTGTAGCCAGCAGTTTTAAGACAATCCTTTATTTTTCAAAAGAGTGGAGATGAGAAGGGGTAAAGAGCCAATATTCCTAAATTAAGCTATTATAAAAATGAATTTTCTGTTATTTCTAAATATTTTGACAGAAAACTGCAGTGAAACACTAGTTGTGAACACTAAGATGTTTTACTGACTTGCAAACATAGTTCCCAAGACCAGTGCTGCTAAAAATGTGCAGTTCTTTAGGAAGCACTGCTAAAATAATAATTGGCTATGTGTTTGGTTATTCAGTTAAATCCCAGAAGATGTTGGGACATTTCGGTCATAAGAACTTGTTATGGCTCTTAATTTTCCAGCACTATTTTCAACACTTGAATCAGTGTCAGATGGACACTCTGAAAAGCAAGATTATAAAATCTAGAATTTTGCTGGGGGCAATGTTAGTAATTTGGGGGCTCAAATAGTATATATCATAATAGCTATCTGAAAACAAGGGACAGGGTGATCTTTCTAAAAACCAATTTTATCCTCATAAATAGCCTAGCTATCTAAAATTGAATGTATAAAATCATCCTTGTTGAAAATCAAGAGCTGATGAATTGGTAGTACCAACTGAAAGGAACAGTGGAAAAATAAGTCCTGGATTATCCGAGTAGAAAAATGCGCATGTAGTGGAGGAGCATGGAAGAGAGCACATATGAAGGAAGGACTGAGAGAAGGTGACAGTTCCAACAAGAGACTGTTTAGTTGCATCCAACAGCTATCCCCATATGTCCCTTGGTAGACATATAGCATAGTTTTTTTTTTTTTTTTTTTAGTTGAAGTATAGTTGACATACAATGTTATAGTGGTTTCAGGTATACAACATAGTGATTCAAAAATGTTTAGGGGCACCTGGGTGGCTCAGTTAGTTAAGCATCCGACTTTGGCTTAGGTCATGATCTCACAGCTCATGGGTTTGAGCCCTGTGTCGGGCTCTGTGCTGATGGCTCAGAGCCTACAGCCTGCTTCGGAGGCTCTGTGTGTCTCTCTCTCTGCCCCTCCCCTGCTCACACTCTGTCTCTCTCTGTATTTCAAAAATAAATAAATGTTAATAAAAAAAAAGTTTATACATTATTTTATGCTCACCGCAAACATAGCTACCATCTATTACCATACAACGTTATTACAATACCACTGGTTATATTCTCTATTATATCTTTTATTCCCATGACTTAGTTATTCCATAACTAGAAGCCTATTATCTCCCACTCGCCTTTACCAACTTTACCCATCCTCTACCCCTCTCCCCTCTGGCAACCATCAGTTTGTTCTCTGTATTTATGGTTATGATTCTGCTTATTTGTTTATTCATTTGTTTGATTTTTCAGATTCCACATGTAAGCAATTCCACATGTATGGTGTATGTATATACCATGTCTTATTTATCCATTCATCAATCAACGGTCACTGGAGTTCTTTCCATACATTGTAAATGATTATTGTAAATTTTTACTTGTAAATTTCTATTATAATTATTGTAACATTGTAAATTAAGCCTTAATAAATGTAGGGATACAAATATCTTTTCAAATTTGTGTTCTCATTTTAATTGGTAAATATCCAGTAGTGGAATTACTGGATCATATATTTTTATTTTTAATTTTTTGAGTAATCTCCATACTGTTTACCACAGTGGCTGCACCAATTTACAGTCCCACCAACAGTACACAAGGGTTCCTTTTTCTCCATATCGTCTCTAACACTTGTTATCTCTTGTCTTTTTGATTCTAGCCATAGTGACAGGTATAAGGTGACATCTTATACCTGTGGTTTTGATTTGAATTTCCCTAATGATTAGTGGTGTTGAGCATCTTTTCATGTGTCTGTTGGCTATGTATACCTTCTTTGGAAAAAATGTCTGTGCAGGTCCTCTGCCCATTATTAATCAGATTATTTGTTTTGTTTTTGGGGTTTGGTTTTGTTTTGATGTTGAGTTGTATAACTTCTTTATGTATTTTGGATATTAACTCTTTACCAGATATATCATTGGAAAATGTCCAATTCAGTAGTTTGCCTTTTCATCTTGTTGATGGTTTCCTTTGCTATGCATAAGTTTTTTGTTTTGGTGTAGTCCCCTAGTTTATTTTTGCTTTTGTTTCCCTTGTAAGAAACGTATTTAGAAAAATGTTATGGCTGATGTCAAAAAAATTATTGCCTATGTTCTCCTCTAGGAGTTTTATGGTTTCAGGTACTTAGATCTTTAATTCATTTTGAGTTTATTTGTATGGTGTAAGAAAGTGGTTCAGTTTCATTTTTTGCATGTAGTTGTTCAGTTCTCCAAGCACCATTTATTGAAGGGATTGTCTCCTACCCCACTGTATATTCTTGGCTCTTTGTCAAATATTAATTTACCATAAAAGTGTAGGTTTATTTCTCGACGCTCCTGTTCCATTGATATGTGTGTCTACTTCTGTGCCAGTACCATACTGTCTTGATTAACCACAGCTTTGTACTATATTTTGAAATGTGGAATTATGATACCTCCAGTTTTTTCTTCTTTCTCAATATCACTTTGACTATTTGAGGTATTTTATGGTTCCATACAAATTTTAGTATTATTTGTTATAGTTCTGTGAAAAATGCTGTTGGTATTTTGATAGGGATTGCATTGAATCTGTAGATTGCTTTGGGTAGGATGGACATTTTAACAATATTAATTCTTTCAACTCATGAGCATGGAATATTTCTCCATTTGTTTGCATTTTATTCAATTTCTTTCATCAGTGGTTTACTAAGCACATGTCTTTCAACACCTTAGTTAAGTTTATTCTTAAGTATCTTATCCTTTTTGTTGCAATTGTAAATGAAATTATTTTCTTAATTTCTTTTTCTGCTACTTCATTATTAGTGTATAGAAATGCAATTGATTTCTGTATTAATTTTGTACCGTGCACTTTACTGAATTCATTTGTTACTTCTATTAGGTGTTTTTTTTTTTTTTTTTTTTTTGGAGTCTTTAGAGTTTTCTAAGCCTAGTATCATGTCATATGCAAATAGTGACAGTTTTACTTCTTCCTTACCAATATGGATGCTTTTATTTTTCTTGCCTGATTGTTGTGGCTAGGACTTCCAGTACTATGTTGATTAAAAACAGCAAAGGGGTATATCCTTGTCTTGTTCCTGATCTTAGAGGAAAAGCTCTCAGTTTTTCACCATTAGGTATGCTGTTAGCTGTGGATTTTTCATAAACAGTCTTTATTATGTTGAGGTATGTTCCCTCTATACTTTGTTAAGAGTTTTTATAAAGAACAGATGTTGAATTTGTCAAATGCTTTATCTGCATCTATTGAGATGTTTATGTGATTTTTATCCTTCATTTTGTTAATGTGGTGTATCATGTTGATTGATTTGTGAATACTGAGCTAAATGAAGAAATCAAAGGAGAAAACAAAAAATATATGGAGACAAATGAAAATGAAAACACAACAGTCTGTAGCATAGTTTTTTTTTTAAATGACTAAATGAAGGGCAGCACAAATAAAAGAGAAAGCTGCTGCAGATGCTTGAGCAGAAAATCACATAAAAAAACAAAACTGTTTCAAAATACTTACATCCTTTGCACTGCCCAAACATAGAATTCTTACACATTAAACTAGACACAAGTTTCCAGAGGGGATGTATAAGTGATTATCTAAATTTGATCATATCTGATATTTCTCTTCAAAACTTTTTTGTTTTTTAATGAGACATCCCTACATGACCCCTCAATCTCCACCCCTGCCTTCTGCATATACAAGAATAAAGAAGGAAAGAAGTAGAAACCACTGAAGGTGAGATGCTGCTCTATATAATAAAGACATTAGAGGTTCCGGAAGATGGCGGCGTAGGAGGACGCGGGGCTCACAGCGCGTCCGGCCGATCACTTAGATTCCACCTACACCTGCCTAAAGAACCCAGAAAACCGCCAGAGGACTAGCAGAAGGGAGTCTCAGGAGTCAAGCGCAGACTAGAGGCCCACGGAAGAGGGTAGGAAGGGCGGCGAGGCGGTGCGCGCTCCACGGACTGGCGGGAGGGAGCCGGGGCGGAGGGGCGGCTCGCCGGCCAAGC
>NW_026057577.1:128096651-128113382 GCF_023721935.1 Panthera uncia | reverse complement strand
TCATGAATGAAAATGGAATGATTACAACCAATCCCTCAGAGATACAAACAATTATCAGGGAATACTATGAAAAATTATATGCCAGCAAATTGGACAACCTGGAAGAAATGGACAAATTTCTAAACACCCACACTCTTCCAAAACTCAATCAGGAGGAAATAGAAAGCTTGAACAGACCCATAACCAGCGAAGAAATTGAATCGGTTATCAAAAATCTCCCAACAAATAAGAGTCCAGGACCAGATGGCTTCCCAGGGGAGTTCTACCAGACATTTAAAGCAGAGATAATACCTATCCTTCTCAAGCTATTCCAAGAAATAGAAAGGGAAGGAAAACTTCCAGACTCATTCTATGAAGCCAGTATTACTTTGATTCCTAAACCAGACAGAGACCCAGTAAAAAAAGAGAACTACAGGCCAATATCCCTGATGAATATGGATGCAAAAATTCTTAATAAGATACTAGCAAATCGAATTCAACAGCATATAAAAAGAATTATTCACCATGATCAAGTGGGATTCATTCCTGGGATGCAGGGTTGGTTCAACATTCGCAAATCGATCAACGTGATACATCACATTAACAAAAAAAAAGAGAAGAACCATATGATCCTGTCAATCGATGCAGAAAAGGCCTTTGACAAAATCCAGCACCCTTTCTTAATAAAAACCCTTGAGAAAGTCGGGATAGAAGGAACATACTTAAAGATCATAAAGGCCATTTATGAAAAGCCCACAGCTAACATCATCCTCAACGGGGAAAAACTGAGAGCTTTTTCCCTGAGATCAGGAACACGACAGGGATGCCCACTGTCACCGCTGTTGTTTAATATAGTGCTGGAAGTTCTAGCATCAGCAATCAGACAACAAAAGGAAATCAAAGGCATCAAAATTGGCAAAGATGAAGTCAAGCTTTCGCTTTTTGCAGATGACATGATATTATACATGGAAAATCCGATAGACTCCACCAAAAGTCTGCTAGAACTGATACATGAATTCAGCAAAGTTGCAGGATACAAAATCAATGTGCAGAAATCAGTTGCATTCTTATACACTAACAATGAAGCAACAGAAAGACAAATGAAGAAACTGATCCCATTCACAATTGCACCAAGAAGCATAAAATACCTAGGAATAAATCTAACCAAAGATGTAAAAGATCTGTAAGCTGAAAACTATAGAAAGCTTATGCAGGTAATTGAAGAAGATATAAAGAAATGGAAAGACATTCCATGCTCATGGATTGGAAGAATAAATATTGTCAAAATGTCAATACTACCCAAAGCTATCTACACATTCAATGCAATCCCAATCAAAATTGCACCAGCATTCTTCTCGAAACTAGAACAAGCAATCCTAAAATTCATATGGAACCACAAAAGGCCCCGAATAGCCAAAGTAATTTTGAAGAAGACCAAAGCAGGAGGCATCACAATCCCAGACTTTAGCCTCTACTACAAAGCTGTCATCATCAAGACAGCATGGTATTGGCATAAAAACAGACACATAGACCAATGGAATAGAATAGAAACCCCAGAACTAGACCCACAAACGTATGGCCAACTCATCTTTGACAAAGCAGGAAAGAACATCCAATGGAAAAAAGACAGTCTCTTTAACAAATGGTGCTGGGAGAACTGGACAGCAACATGCAGAAGGTTGAAACTAGACCACTTTCTCACACCATTCACAAAAATAAACTCAAAATGGATAAAGGACCTGAATGTGAGACAGGAAACCATCAAAACCTTAGAGGAGAAAGCAGGAAAAGACCTCTCTGACCTCAGCCGTAGCAATCTCTTACTCGGCACATCCCCAAAGGCAAGGGAATTAAAAGCAAAAGTGAATTACTGGGACCTTATGAAGATAAAAAGCTTCTGCACAGCAAAGGAAACAACCAACAAAACTAAAAGGCAACCAACGGAATGGGAAAAGATATTTGCAAATGACACATCGGACAAAGGGCTAGTATCCAAAATCTATAAAGAGCTCATCAAACTCCACACCCGAAAAACAAATAACCCAGTGAAGAAATGGGCAGAAAACATGAATAGACACTTCTCTAAAGAAGACATCCGGATGGCCAACAGGCACATGAAAAGATGCTCAACGTCGCTCCTTATCAGGGAAATACAAATCAAAACCACACTCAGATACCACCTCACGCCAGTCAGAGTGGCCAAAATGAAGAAATCAGGAGACTATAGATGCTGGAGAGGATGTGGAGAAACAGGAACCCTCTTGCACTGTTGGTGGGAATGCAAATTGGTGCAGCCGCTCTGGAAAGCAGTGTGGAGGTTCCTCAGAAAATTAAAAATAGACCTACCCTATGACCCAGCAATAGCACTGCTAGGAATTTATCCAAGGGATACAGGAGTACTGATGCATAGGGGCACCTGTACCCCAATGTTTATAGCGGCACTCTCAACAATAGCCAAATTATGGAAAGAGCCTAAATGTCCATCAACTGATGAATGGATAAAGAAATTGTGGTTTATATACACAATGGAATACTACGTGGCAATGAGAAAAAATGAAATATGGCCTTTTGTAGCAACATGGATGGAACTGGAGAGTGTGATGCTAAGTGAAATAAGCCATACAGAGAAAGACAGATACCATATGGTTTCACTCTTATGTGGATCCTGAGAAACATAACAGAAACCCATGGGGGAGGGGAAGGAAAAAAAAAAAAAGAGGTTAGAGTGGGAGAGAGCCAAAGCATAAGAGACTCTTAAAAACTGAGAACAAACTGAGGGTTGATGGGGGGTGGGAGGGAGGGCAGGGTGGGTGATGGGTATTGAGGAGGGCACCTTTTGGGATGAGCACTGGGTGTTGTATGGAAACCAATTTGACAGTAAATTTCATATATTATAAAATTAAAATAAATAAATAAATAAATAAATAAAGACATTAGAGAAGAGACTGGAGCTAAACAAAATCTCACTGATCCTTGTCATCCAAGTTCATTGGCAGTCTTGGGGTATAAAGTTTGGATAATAAAACTAAACTACTTTATTGTGCTCATATTTATTTAGTAACATGATCTAGGTTGCTGATATGTTTCCTGGGTGAAGTTTGGGGATAATGCATGAATAACATGTTATTTCCTATTTAATAGCACTGTTTAAAGCACTGCTGACTACCATATATCTGTCAATTGCATTACTTATATATAAGTCTATGCTTCTAAAATACATTAAAATGTATTTCTTTTTATTATTAAGTACTCCAAGCATTAGTCAGGACTTTTTTGGTTATGACTAACCATAAGCCAATTTGAATTAACTGTAGTAAAGAGGAATTAATTACTGGAAGGATAGTAAGATAGCCTTCAGAATCAAACAAAGAGCTGGCCAATAGGAAAACAGCCCTTGCAGATACTCCAAATAACAATAGCACATCTCCCACCAGGTGTAGTTCCCTATGATCCTGGGAAGAATCATTCAAACTGCTGTGAACTAGAAAACCACCCAGGATATACCCACTATATTCCTCTTCACATCCTAGTCCCACTATTTCCTGGTGACATTTTCCTTTTTTACCTCAAATTTTGGGAAGACAGAAACTAAAAAACATACACAAATTTAGAAGATAATTCTTCCTCCTTTCCAACCACCTTCTCCTCTCCCGCTCTATACTGTATAAAGTAAATATTAAAAAAATTTGTCTGATTTAACACAAATACTGAGGAAATCAAAATCAACTTAGTAAGATACATATGCCAGTTATGCCCCATAAATTTACTCTTCTTTCCCAATTTCAGTTCCTCTAAATATTTTCTTTTCCATGTGTTTTAGTTAACTTAACTTCTTTCTTCAAACAATATATGTACCTACATATTAACATATATAACATGTTTAAAATTTTAAAATATACATATATATGTATAAAGCATACATATTACATATATTTGCAGTGAGCACTTTCTGTTATTCTCTAATTAAATTAAATTAATTAATTAAATTAATTAATTTCAGGGAAGCTATTCTCATTAACTTCTGCTTCATGTAGCAGCCTTGAAATATATTCAGATGTCCAAAGAAAATGTAGTTTCTTTCTTATAATATACAGTAGTTCTTATCCATGATTTCGCTTTCCACAGTTTGTTACCGAGGGTCACCCACTTTCTGGAAGCTGATGATCATAGTCTACATCACAATGCCTACACCATTTACCTCATTTCATCTCATCAAGAAGACATTTTATCATCTCACATCATCACAAGAAGAAGGGTGAGTACAATACAATAGATATTTTGAGAGAAATCACATTCATATAACTATTACAGTATACTGTCATAATTGTTCCATTTTATAATTATTGTTATTAATCTCTGTGCCTAATTTATAAACTTTATCATATGTATGTATGTATAGACAAAAACATGGTGTACATAGGGTTTGGTACTATCCATCGTCTTAGGCATCCAACCGGGGTTTAAAATGTATACTCCATGAATAAGGAGAGCCTACTATATTTGATCATCCCTACAATCTGCTGGATAGCTGGGTTTGGGGGCATCCTTTAACTTGCCATTTATGGTACCACAAAGCAATCCCTTTAAGATAAATGCTGAGGCTTTTAGGTCACCCTCTCCCTTTCCCTTGTTCCTATTCAACATGACAACAAGGCATTTGGGCAGGGGGACAGGGGTTGCGGGTAACTGGATCTTCACTGGTCCATGCTGGAGAATGTCTAGTCAGGTCCACTTAAAGGATCAGTGGTTGGAAAGGTGTCTGGTCCCACATGGACAGAGAACACCACAAGTATACTCAGAGCCATTGCTAGTCCCTGACCATGGCTACCTGTACTTTGTAAGTTGTCCACATTCTGGAACCTTATGTCCTAGGCCAGGTCTTGTTGGGTCCCTGGACCTTCACTGTCTCAGGCTCATCTGTCTCACTGTTTCCCTGCCAGAACACTAGCCTTTGCCTTCCTGAGATGTTAAAGAACTTTAGGGGGCTCTTCCCATGTTGAGGAAGCATGCCATTGTCCTCTCCAGCCCCAAGAGTCTTTGCTTCCCTCATACTTTTAGAAGTAATTTCAACACGCCCTACAAGTGAAGGAAAGTGGGGCTCTGTGAGCCTGAGCTCCTCTTATTTCTGAGGGTTTTTTCCTCCCCCAAATTCCCAAAATTGGATAAGATAAAGGTGTACTTTTGCTTCCTTTTTGGTATTATTAGTTCTTTTTCCATGACAGAAGAAACTTTGTGATATGAACACAGTACTTAAGGAAAACATGTTTTGGATTAATAGATTATTTTACAAGGATAATGATCTAAAATTATCCTCGTTATGGTCATCACCTTTCAATGCAAGCCCTAAGTTCCAGCCACCTTAAACCTTGACTTTTGCTCTCTGCTTCCCTGTTTGGAACATACCTGTCTCATTTCCCCACCTGAGTGACTCTCCCTTGTCCTCTGAGACACATGTGAAGAGGACTCCACACACACCAGAGAGTCTTTTCTCTATCCATGCTGGAATAGTAACTTCAGTCAAAACATCCTGAACTTTGCTCTCACAGTGCTGGGGCAGGAGAAATACAACACAAGCTATAAATCCAAGCTTCATATGTAATTTTACATTTTCTAATTTTATATCTCCTAACAGCCAGATTTTTAAACCTTAAAAAGCAAAAGGTGGAAATAATTTTAATGATATATTTTATTTTACCCAATGTATCAAAATATTACCATTTCTATAGGTGATCATATGAATGTTGTTAGACTGCGGGGGGGGGGGGGGGGGGGGGGGGTTCCAAATCTTCAACATCCAGTATGTAATTATTTTTACAGCACGTCTCAATTCAGGACATCTCAATTACATTCAGCTCGCCACATTTCAAGTGCTCAAGAGCTACACAAGACTAGCGGCTACCATTTTGGACAACTCGTCTCTCGGTGGCAGTCTGTGTCACTTGACCAGCATCAATAGGCAATCAGAACACGTTTATAGAATTAAGTGTTAAGAAAAGTCCCTTTGAACAAAAAGCTATAAACCTGGATGAATATTAAACATTTCTAGGAGTTCTAGTTCCAGGAAAGAATCCTGATTCATTGTTAATTAAGGCCTTCATGGAAAAAAAAAAAAAGTGAGAGAAATCCAAAAGAAAAATAGCAAAGAACAAAATGAGGCTAATATGGTACCTTTGTCACTCAAGAAACTCTGATGAAAAACATTCAGAACAGTAAGAGGGTTGGTCTGCTCAAAAGAGATAGGAGGCTGTATTGTTTTTCTACATCTTACTGTTCCTGACTTGGAAGAGGAAGAAAATTTACTGATGTGGCTGGCAAAAATATGTAGCAAATTAGAAATCTTGCTGGAATTAGCAGAAGACAGTTCTCCAGAAAGGTGTTAGCTCATGTGTGGGGTAAGCTCCTAATTACAGATCTGCCGCCAGAGGGAACAGACTGGAGCTCGCACAAGAGTCTTTGAACACATGGGATTTTTCAAGAGATGCATTAAGGCCTCTCAAATTTAAAGCTGTTTGAGGCTACCTTCTGCCCAAGTTACATGAATGAAACCTTTTGAACCTCTGGACTCAGGAGGGAAAGGCCTTCTAACTAAGATATGTTTAAAGTTTAATTAAGTATGAATGGAACAGGAGGCAGATCTGATATCAGGGGAGGAGTCTCATTTGTGTCTTGGCTTTTATATCATTGTTCTTATTCTAAATTGTTTATTTCTATAACATTTTCATAGTAATATTTTAAAACACCTATGCTACCCAATAAAGTCATACTTTTGTATATGAAAAGCAAAAATTAGCAGCATGGAGTGGTTTTATCTGGAGAATGTTTAGTCTTTCATTTGAAATTCTTGACATATATAGGAAAAGAGCCAACTACTGGTGAATACCCTACCACGGGCAGCTACAATTCTTTATCCAAGTTTAAAGGAAGTTGTAACAAATTCAATCCATTTCATTTCTGGATAACATCACAGAATTTTCTCTAGTAAATGCCTGCTAATTTTAGTACAAGTGTTTGATTTGCTTTGTTCGCCAAATGCCAACATTTATTCAGTTCCACAGAGGGGAAAAAACAGGCCATTGTTTGGGTATTATATATTCATACACAGTTTGATTAAAGTACCTTTATTTTCAAAATGCAACAAGGCCCTTATCTGTTTATGTATCCAACTTTTAGTTGTTGAGGAAAAAATGGGAACTGGAATAGCATAGTAATTGAAATCTATGAACAATCTAAAATTTTCAGTCTAGCAAAATGTTTGCCATCACTACTAAGGAGCAGCAAGAAGGACTGATTTAAATTCCACCATGGATTTCTTATGGACTCCATTACCCTTGTTAGCACTGTCCCCATTAGTACAGATAATTGAGAAGTATGTGTATCTCACTACTAAATGATGAAATCTCATTCTTTACCTCCCACCCAGCACAAATTGCTACCCATCCTTAGTAAATAGCTATTTACAAAAATGATTTACATGCTTATGCACAAAGCTGCATGCTCTATATTATGGTGACATTCTTTTAAAAATGTTTTTTAAAACTAGTGATATGGAAACTGGAGTAATAAGAGTCCTCCTGAATTAGAAGGTTAATTGTTTCAAAGAGATTCTCCCTTGGAAAAATGTCAAAGATTTTTGTTCCATAAGGCACAGTGGCATCTGGGATGCAAGTTAATAAGGAATGTGGGGCAAAGAAACAACACTTGTATTTAAATTTTTTTAATGTTTACTTATTTTTTGAGAGAGAGATCGACAGAGTGTGAGCAGGAGAGGGGCAGAGAGAGAGAGGAAGACACAGAATCTAAAGCAGGCTCCAGGCTCTGAGCTGTCAGCACAGAGCCCGACCCGGGGCTCAAACCCACGAACCATGAGATCATGACCTGAGCTGAAGTCAGACGTTCAACCAATTGAGCCACCCAGGAGCCCCGAAACAACGTTTGTATTTAAATACAGTCCAAGGCAGAAAGGGGTAAGAGAAGAGAGTAATTAATTAGGAAAGGCTTATGTTGTTCTTTTAGTATGTTGTTCCTAATTTTGCCCTAAAAAAAATGGCCGTCTTAGAAGGTCTTGTCACTCTACGCTAGACTTCAGTTATGAGCTAGTAATGATATTTTGCTGGAAGGTCAGGGAGAATTTCCAAAGAGCAATGCTAAAAGGCAACCTTTGGGGAGGAAAGGTGCCAAGTTAGAGTGTGGCAGGTCATTGGTGGCCGACCTCAAGACTCAGTTTTAAGTGTGTTTTAGAAAATCAGTAACAGATGGGGAATTGATCACTTAAGTTCAGCCCTGGCTGGAAATGAATAAATCCAGGATATTACCACAAAATATAGGGCTGAAGCAGAGGAAATAACTAAAGGAAAGTTTCCAAGAGACCTACAAACTATGTAAAAGGGTTTAATTTTTTTTTTTCTGGTTTAAATAGATGCTGGTTATCATGAAAACTGCTCAGATTTCTTTCAGTATTTTAGCTATCCACATTCTCCCTCGGATAATCATCTTCTTTGATCTATACAATTGTGATGTCTGCCTTTGCCTGAAAAGTTAGGTTGGTATGGTGAAATAAGGCTAGGCTTCAGGGTCAAATGAGCTGGAGTCTCATCCCAACCTTGCTCCTTTACCTTCTCTTTTGAGACTCAGAGTGTCTGTCACTACTGTCCTGTGTAATGTGGGGATACTAATATCAATCTCACAGGATTGCTGCTGGGATTAAATGAGATTATATTTACATACTCTCTGGCCTACAGTAAAGGACCCAGAAACTTTTTCTTCCCTGCCTTCTCTGCTTATCTCTTTGGTGTCCCTATCCTTGTTCTAAGTTAGGATATTCTACATTTCAACATCTTTCTAGACTTGCCCTCCCATGTTTAAAACAATCCCCCAAGTTGCACTCATTCCAATCCATAAGGCTTTCTTCAGTTAAATGGATCAGAACCTCAGAATCACCAACATTCCCTCGCCAGCACAATCAGCCAGCCTCTGGGAACGACAACTCTATCTTTGAATCAAGTGGGATGGTGGCTCTTTCTTTCTACTCCTCCCAGCCCAATTAGGCCCTTTAAACAAGTGAACCTGGGGAAAAGGTGCTAAAGACATCAGAGACTGGGTAAAGGCCAAGATGTTTTATGTTCCCTCCCTCCATCTGCTTCCAGCTGTTGCCAGCAAACACCCAGGAGAAGGAATTTATGCAGGTTATAATCATGAAAATGCAGCTTCCCTTTAATACAATTTTTTTCAGGGGGGGTAGATAATTTAATGTGTTCACCCTTTTAGGAAGATCTCTCTGCTACAGGAGTTCTTGTCCAGAACTACAGATTTCTTAGAATTTCCTATGAATTAGCTCACTGAGTTTTTAGAAGCTGCCAGTGTAGGTTTTCAGAGTCACAATTTCCCATTCAGTTGTTGTGCTAGTTCTAACCTGTCAGGTTATAAATATCCAAGTGAGCTCTTCTCTATTTTTAAATGATTTTTTTCAATCAGTTGCCCTAAAAATATAGTCAAGACACAAAGCCAGCAAATCTAGTAAATTCTTCCAGTTGCAGTGTTTCAGAAAAGTCATTTCTTTATAGCTTATGTATTCATCATGAATCTGAAATAATCGTAAATCCACATAAATGCTATAACCAATGGAGGATAATCAATCAGATTCATTGACTTATTCATTTGGTACCATATGAAGCACCTTTGTAATAAATACTACTTGCCTTCAGAATGTACGCTAAGGGCAAATGGCAAAGGTATAGCTGAAAGTCACTAGCACACAAATCCTAATCCTTTGCTCCCTGTGTGCTTCTGAGTGTGGTCCGTGGACCTGCAGCATTAGCATCATCTGGGGACTTGTTAGAAATACAAATTCTGAAGATCATACCAGGCCAACAGAATCAAAACAAAGAACAAAAAACAATTTGAGTTAGGGTCAAGCAATCTGTCATAATAAAGCCTTCAGGTGATTCTGAATTTCAGGATTTTCAGAATTTCACACTAGAATTTCAGAACCACTGTTCTAAGACTCTTTTCCTTATAAAAAGCATTTGGTTCTTTTTCTTTAAGTTTACTTACTTTTAAAGAGAGAGAGAGAGAGACCGTGTGCACAAGTGGGGGAGGGACAAAGAGAGAAGGAGAGAGAGGATCCCAAACAGGCTTCACACCATCAACACAGAGCCCCACATGGGGCTTGAACTCACTAACCATGAGATCATGACCTGAGCTGAAATCAAGAGTCGGATGCTTAACTGACTGAGCCACCCAGGTGACCCTGGTTCTTTTTCTAAATAGATGAGAGGGGCGCCTGGGTGGCTCAGTCGGTTAAGCGGCCGACTTCGGCTCAGGTCATGATCTCGCGGCCGTGAGTTCGAGCCCCGTGTCGGGCTCTGTGCTGACAGCTCAGAGCCTGGAGCCTGTTTCAGATTCTGTGTCTCCCTCTCTCTCTGACCCTCCCCTGTTCATGCTCTGTCTCTCTCTGTCTCAAAAATAAATAAACGTTAAAAAAAAAATTTAAATAGATGAGAAATACACTTGCAGACTTAACAGAACTGAACTGCTTCGCAGTTTCTCTGGGTTCCAGGCAGAATCAACACAACACCTTCCTCATGAAGCTATCTCCCAGGGGCAGCCCTGCCACATACCTAAACCCTGCCCACCTCTTCCAAAGAAGATATATACCTTGTACCTAGTGGACTCTGTGGGGTCCCTTCCTCCCCACATTCTCTCACCACTCCTATACTAACCCCATCTTGGCAATTACTGCAATTCCTAATAATTCTCTGTAAGGGTACAAACTACATGTTGTTGTTCCCCACTGGATCTCTAGTGTCTACTGTAATGCTTAACATGGTATAAGTGATCAGTATATAATAATGAATCAACGATGCCATACATAGCAAGCAGATGTAGTCATGAAATTTACAATTCAGGTACAGCACAAGTTATACAAACTCTTTTCAGAAACTCTAGGATAAGAGGAAACAACAACTTAATTTAAGAATTTCAGGGGAAGATGGTGGCGTAGGAGGATGCTGGGCTCACCGCGCGTCCTGCTGATCACTTAGATTCCACCTACACCTGCCTAAATAACCCAGAAAGCCACCAGAAGACTAGCAGAACAGAGTCTCTGGAGCCAAGCGCAGATGAGAGGCCCACAGAAGAGGGTAGGAAGGGCAGAGAGGCGGTGCGCGCTCCAAGGTCTGGCGGGAGGAAGCTAGGGCGGAGGGGCGGCCCGCCAGCCAAGCAGAGCCCCCAAATCTGGCTGGAGGAAGCGGAGGGGCTGGACGGAGTGTGTTCGGCCAGCGAGCGGGACTTGACATCTGGAAGGTTATAAGCTAACAGCTCTGCTCGGAGAACGGGAGGGCTGGAGGACAATGGGAGGGAGAGTTGTTGAGCCCCGGACAACAGAGCTCAGCTTGGCGGGGAACAAAGGCGCTCGCCAGCGCCATCTCCCTCGCCCTCGCCATCTCCCTCGCCCATCCCCCAGCCAAAAATCCCAAAGGGAACCAGTTCCTGCCAGGGAACTTGCTTGCACCTCGAAAACACCCAAAGCTGTGCTTCTGCAGATCCATCCCTCCGGCGGGTCTGACTCCCTCCTGGTGCCCCTCCCGAAGAGCCCTCCCGAAGTGGATCTCCGAAGGAAAAGCAAGCTGAGCCTGCCCCTCCTGCCCCTGTGCACCTTGCCCATCCATCCCAGCTAATATGCCAGATTCCCAGCACCACAAGCCTGGCAGTGTGCAAGTAGCCCAGAAGGCCACGCCACCCCACAGTGAATCCCGCCCCTAGGAGAGGGGAAGAGAAGGCACACACCAGTCTGACTGTGGCCCCAGTGGTGGGCTGGGGGCAGACATCAGGTCTGACTGCGGCCCCGCCCACCAACGCAAGTTATTCAAGACAGCACAGGGGAAGTGCCCCGCAGTCCCCCGCAGTCCCGCACCACCCCAGGGACTATCCAAAATGACAAAACGGAACAATTCCCCTCAAAAAAACGTCCAGGAAATAACAACAGCTAACGAACTGATCAAAAACGATTTAAACAATATAACAGAAAGTGAATTTAGAATAATAGTCATAAAATTAATCGCTGGGCTTGAAAACAGTATAAAGGACAGCAGAGAATCTCTTGCTACAGAGATCAAGGGACTAAGGAACAGCCAGGAGGAGCTAAAAAATGCTATCAATGAGCTGCAAAATAAAATGGAGACAACCACGGCTCGGATTGAAGAGGCAGAGGAGAGAATAGGTGAACTAGAAGATAAAATTATGGAAAAAGAAGAAGCTGAGAAAAAGAGAGATAAAAAAATCCAGGAGTATGAGGGGAAAATGAGAGAACTAAGTGATGCGCTAAAGAGAAATAATATACGCATAATTGGTATTCCAGAGGAGGAAGAGAGAGGGAAAGGTGCTGAAGGGGTACTTGAAGAAATAATAGCTGAGAACTTCCCGGATCTGGGAAAGGAAAAAGGCACTGAAATCCAAGAGGCACAGAGAACTCCCTTCAGACGTAACTTGAATCAATCTTCTGCACGACATATCATAGTGAAACTGGCAAAATACAAGGATAAAGAGAAAATTCTGAAAGCAGCTAGAGATAAATGTGCTCTAACATATAAAGGGAGACCTATAAGACTCGTGACGGATCTCTCTACTGAAACTTGGCAGGCCAGAAAGGAATGGCAGGATATCTTCAATGTGATGAACAGAAAAAATATGCAGCCAAGAATCCTTTATCCAGGAAGTCTGTCATTTAGAATAGAAGGATAAAGGTCTTCCCAAACAAACAAAAACTGAAGGAATTTGTCACCACTAAACCAGCCCTACAAGAGATCCTAAGGGGGATCCTGTGAGACAAAGTACCAGAGACATCGCTACAAACATGAAACCTACAGACATCACAATGACTCTAAACCCATATCTTTCTATAATAACGCTAAATGTAAATGGACTAAATGCAGCAACCAAAAGACATAGGGTATCAGAATGGATAAAAAAACAAGACCCATCTATTTGCTGTCTACAAGAGACTCATTTTAGACCTGAGGACACCTTCTGATTGAAAGTGAGGGGATGGAGAACTATTTATCATGCTCCTGGAAGCCAAAAGAAAGCTGGAGTAGCCATACTTATATCAGACAAACTAGACTTTAAATTAAAGGCTGTAACAAGAGATGAAGAAGGGCATTATATAATAATCACAGGGTCTATCCATCAGGAAGAGCTAACAATTATAAATGTCTATGCACCGAATACCGGAGCCCCCAAATATATAAAACAATTATTCACACACATAACCAACCTTATTGATAAGAATGTGGTAATTGCAGGGAACTTTAACACTCCACTTACAGAAATGGATAGATCATCTAGACACATGGTCAAAAAAGAAACAAGGGCCCTGAATGATACATTGGATCAGATGGACTTGACAGATATATTTAGAACTCTCCATCCCAAAGCAACAGAATATATTTTCTTCTCGAGTGCACATGGAACATTCTCCAAGATAGATCACATACTGGGTCACAAAACAGCCCCTCATAAGTATACAAGAATTGAAATCATACCATGCATACTTTCAGACCACAGTGCTATGAAGCTTGAAATCAACCACAGGAAAAAGTCTGGAAAACCTCCAAAAGCATGGAGGTTAAAGAACACCCTACTAAAGAATGAATGGGTCAACCAGGCAATTAGAGAAGAAATTTAAAAACATATGGAAACAAACAAAAATGAAAATACAACAATCCAAACGCTTTGGCATGCAGCGAAGGCAGTCCTGAGAGGAAAATACATTGCAATCCAGGCCTATCTCAAGAAACAAGAAAAATCCCAAATACAAAATCTAACAGCACACCTAAAGGAAACAGAAGCAGAACAGCAAAGGCAGCCTAAACCCAGCAGAAGAAGAGAAATAATAAAGATCAGAGCAGAAATAAACAATATAGAATCTAAAAAAACTGTAGAGCAGATCAACGAAACCAAGAGTTGGTTTTTTGAAAAAATAAACAAAATTGATAAACCTCTAGCCAGGTTTCTCAAAAAGAAAATGGAGATGACCCAAATAGATAAAATCATGAATGAAAATGGAATGATTACAACCAATCCCTCAGAGATACAAGCAATTATCAGGGAGTACTATGAAAAATTATATGCCAACAAACTGGAAAACCTGGAAGAAATGGACAAATTCCTAAACACCCACACGCTTCCAAAACTCAATCAGGAAGAAATAGAAGGCTTGAACAGACCCATAACCAGCGAAGAAATTGAATCAGTCATCAAAAATCTCCCAACAAGTAAGAGTCCAGGACCAGATGGCTTCCCAGGGGAGTTCTACCAGACGTTTAAAGCAGAGATAATACCTATCCTTCTCAAGCTATTCCAAAAAATAGAAAGGGAAGGAAAACTTCCAGACTCATTCTATGAAGCCAGTATTACTTTGATTCCTAAACCAGACAGAGACCCATTAAAAAAAAAGAGAGAGAACTAGAGGCCAATATCCCTGATGAATATGGATGCAAAAATTCTCAATAAGATACTAGCAAATCGAATTCAACAGCATATAAAAAGAATTATTCACCATGATCAAGTGAGATTCATTTCTGGGATGCAGGGCTGGTTCAACATTCACAAATCAATCAACGTGATACATCACATTAATAAAAGAAAAGATAAGAACCGTATGATCCTGTCAATCGATGCAGAAAAGGCCTTTGACAAAATTCAGCAAACTTACTTAATAAAAACCCTCGAAAAAGTTGGGATAGAAGGAACATACGTAAAGATCATAAAAGCCATTTATGAAAAGCCCACAGCTAACATCATCCTCAATGGGGAAAAACTGAGAGCTTTTTCCCTGAGATCAGGAACACGACAGGGATGTCCACTCTCACCGCTGTTGTTTAACATAGAGTTGGAAGTTCTAGCATCAGCAATCAGACAACAAAAGGAAATCAAAGGCATCCAAATTGGCAAAGATGAAGTTAAGCTTTCACTTTTTGCAGATGACATGATATTATACATGGAAAATCCAATAGACTCCACCAGAAGTCTACTAGAACTGATACATGAATTCAGCAAAGTTGCAGGATACAAAATCAATGTACAGAAATCAGTTGCATTCTTATACACTCATAATGAAGCAACAGAAAGACAAATAAAGAAACTGATCCCATTCACAATTGCACCAAGAAGCATAAAATACCTAGGAATAAATCTAACCAAAGATGTAAAAGATCTGTATGCTGAAAACTCTAGAAAGCTTATGAAGGAAATTGAAGGAGATATAAAGAAATGGAAAAACATTCCATGCTCATGGATTGGAAGAATGAATATTGTCAAAATGTCAATACTACCCAAAGCTATCTACACATTCAATGCAATCCCAATCAAAATTGCACCAGCATTCTTCTCGAAACTAGAACAAGCAATCCTAAAATTCACATGGAACCACAAAAGGCCCCGAATAGCCAAAGTAATTTTGAAGAAAGAGACCAAAGCAGGAGGCATCACAATCCCAAACTTTAGCCTCTACTACAAAGCTGTAATCATCAAGACAGCAAGGTATTGGCACAAAAACAGAAACATAGATCAATGGAATAGAATAGAAACCCCAGAACTGGACCCACAAACATATGGCCAACTAATCTTTGACAAAGCAGGAAAGAACATCCAATGGAAAAAAGACAGTCTCTTTAACAAATGGTGCTGGGAGAACTGGACAGCAACATGCAGAAGGTTGAAACTAGACCACTTTCTCACACCATTCACAAAAATAAACTCAAAATGGATAAAGGACCTGAATGTGAGACAGGAAACTATCAAAACCCTAGAGGAGAAAGCAGGAAAAATTCCCTCTTCCCTCAGCCGTAGCAATTTCTTACTTTACACATCCCCAAAGGCAACGGAATTAAAAGCAAAAATGAACTACTGGGACCTTATGAAGATAAAAAGCTTCTGCACAGCAAAGGAAACAACCAACAAAACTAAAAGGCAACCAATGGAATGGGAAAAGATATTGCAAATGACGTATCAGACAAAGGGCTAGTATCCAACATCTATAAAGAGCTCACCAAACTCCACACCCGAAAAACAAATAACCCAGTGAAGAAATGGGCAGAAAACATGAATAGACACTTCCCTAAAGAAGACATCCGGATGGCCAACAGGCACATGAAAAGATGCTCAACATCACTCCTCATCAGGGAAATACAAATCAAAACCACACTCAGATATCACCTCACGCCAGTCAGAGTGGCCAAAATGAACAAATCAGGAGACTATAGATGCTGGAGAGGATGTGGAGAAACGGGAACCCTCTTGCACTGTTGGTGGGAAGCAAACTGGTGCAGCCGCTCTGGAAAACAGTGTGGAGGTTCCTCAGAAAATTAAAAATAGACCTACCCTATGACCCAGCAATAGCACTGCTAGGAATTTACCCAAGGGATATAGGAGTACTGATACATAGGGGCACTTGTACCCCAATGTTTATAGCAGCACTCTCAACAATAGCCAAATTATGGAAAGAGCCTAAATGTCCATCAATTGATGAATGGATAAAAAATTGTGGTTTATATACACAATGGAGTACTATGTGGCAATGAGAAAGAATGAAATACGGCCCTTTGTAGCAACATGGATGGAACTGGAGAGTGTGATGCCAAGTGAAATAAGCCATACAGAGAAAGACAGATACCATATGTTTTCACTCTTAGGTGGATCCTGAGAAACTAAACAGAAACCCATGGGGGAGGGGAAGGAAAAAAAAAAAAAAAAAAA
>NW_026057577.1:127907700-128096551 GCF_023721935.1 Panthera uncia | reverse complement strand
GAGAGAGCCAAAGCATAAGAGACCCTTAAAAACTGAGAACAAACTGAGGGTTGATGGGGGGTGGGAGGGAGGGGAGGGTGGGTGATGGGTATGGAGGAGGGCACCTTTTGGGATGAGCACTGGGTGTTGTATGGAAACCAATTTGACAATAAACTTCATATATTGAAAAATAAAAAAAAATAATAATAATAAAAGAATTTTATTTTAAAAAAAAATTTTTTCAACGTTTTTTATTTATTTTTGGGACAGAGAGAGACAGAGCATGAACGGGGGAGGGGCAGAGAGAGAGGGAGACACAGAATCAGAAACAGGCTCCAGGCTCCGAGCCATCAGCCCAGAGCCTGACGCGGGGCTTGAACTCACGGATCGCGAGATCGTGACCTGGCTGAAGTCGGACGCTTAACCGACTGCGCCACCTAGGCGCCCCAATAATAAAAGAATTTTAATCAGTTATTTCCCTCTATCAATTAGCTGTTTGTTATATTTTTTTAAGTGTGGTCAGTATTCAAAGATACATTTATTTGAGTGTAATATATGTGACCCTGGAGAAGTCAGTTTTCCTTGTGGATCTTCAATAATAATTTGAACCAGGATATAGTTTGATTTTATCAACATGAAAAGATAATGAAAGTGGTAGGTATATGATATGGGAAAAGATACTGCACTTAGATCCCCAAAAACAGATTTCAGTCCTGTTTCTGATACTAATAATATGTCTTGTTTCTTTGGGAAAGTCACTTTATCTCAATTATTCCAACTGCAAGATGAGATTTAAAGATAGCTTCCCAATCCACAACAAGAATCAAAGAAAGTGGTAAATATGAAACTGCACAACACAAATTGAGACATCATTATTTGTTACCATTTGGAAAATGGTCTAGTTGGGCTATCCAAAGCTTAATTAGCTTAATCAGTGGAAGCGGATAATCAACACTGCACAAGGAGACAGACACATTTTCTCTATGGAGAAAGACTATATCTAGTAAAATGCACCATTGGACTATTTGGGTAGAAGATCCAGTCCTCTTCATTACTAACATAACTGGACTTCCACAAAATTACATTTTTTTTTCTAAACTTACAGGCATGAATATTGCCTAAACTCTTCTAACAGGCTTTGATTAGTAACCATAAGCCCCTGCTGAGTTTTTAATGAGAATTCCAAACTAAACTAAATAAATGAATATTCATTATACTCTAAATTTTGGAAAATATCAAGTAGAATAAGCAAAATTATGAATCTACAAGTTATATAGAAACTAGAAAATGATCTGGAATGAAGCCAGAGGTAAATTATATTTTCGATCAAGAAATGACTGGAATCTCTTCTTTCTCTCAATTATCTAAATTCTAACCTTGTTTCAAATTCAGTTTAAGCCCCATTTCTCCCATAAAGCTTCCCCCAACTCTGCCACCCCATAGTGACACTTTCCTTTTACTATGTTCTTTTAATACTTTCTGGCTCAGATTGCTAATGTTCTCCAAATATTGACAATTAGCCCATATTTCCAAACCTTCCTCATAGTTAGAGTGAATGAACTCTAAGAAGTGATATATGGGATATTATGCTTACTCCGCTTCTCTCCTCCTCTGATAAGCCTTGGAAGCCACAGATGAAATTTTCTGAATATAGAAACAGACTGGATCCTGGAAATATACACAGAAGAGAGATGGCCAAAAAAATTGCCCCAACATCACTGACTGTGTGTGTGTAAGAAATACACTTTATCATGTAAAGCCACTAAATTTAGGGAGATATTTATTATCATAGCATAACCTTTGCTACCCTCACTAATAGAAGGGTATAAATAGGAATTACACAAACTTGCAGTTAACGACATGTTATGCTATGATGTACTCAATTTCAAAACTTTTTTTTAATGTTTATTTTTGAGAGTGTGTGCGCACATGTGCACGCATGAGCAGGGGAGAACAGAGGGGCAGGGAGAGAATGCCAAGCAGGTCCCATGCTGTAAGCCCAGAGCCTGACAGGGCACTCAATCTCACAAACCGTGAGATCATGACCTGAGGCGAAATCGAGCCTGAGCCACCCAGGCTTCTCTCATTTCAAAACTCTAACAGAAATGGGTAGCTTGATGTTTGTCCTCAAGGATCTAGAAGCTAATAAAGGAGACAGATTTATTAATCGATGGATTGATTGTGCAATATTTTATGTGACCATGGATATATGCATATGATAATGAAAAGAGTACTATGAGAAAGCATTTAGCTCTCTCTATAATGGAGGAAAGGGAGAGATTCAAGAAAAGCTTATTCAAACAAGTAGTACTAAATATATGTTCATTCAATTAAATGATAAAATGTGACACTCACTTACTTTGTGCCAAACACCGAGCTGGTTGTTAAATTTTGAAGAACAGAATTTACCAGAAGGAGAAAATAAGAAAAAAAAAAAAAAGGCATTCTAAAGCAAAGGAAACAGTATGCACAAAAACCAGGAGATCAAAATGAGTGGGCTTGTTCAGAATCAATAAACTAATACTGTCCGAGTGTAAAATACAATCTTGATAGGAAATAAATACGGAGAGGCAACCAGTTCAAAAAGGGTTTCGGGGCTTCTGGGTGGCTCAGTTGGTTAAGCATCCAACTTCGGCTCAGGTCATGATTTCACTGTTCGTGGGTTCGAGCCCGGTGTCGGGCTCTGTGCTGACAGCTCAGAGCTTGGAGCCTGCTTCGAATTCTGTATCTCCCTCTCTCTCTACCCCTCCCCTGTTCATTCTCTGTCTCTCTCTGTCTCTCAAAAATAAATAAATGTTAAGAAATAAAAATAAAAAAAGAAGGGTTTCATGTACCACAATAAGGAATTTTGACAATGGAAAAAAGCAACAGACATATCACGTCCATGTTTTAAGAAGATGACTGTCGTAACATTTTTGTTTAAGAAATGATCGTGAAATGAGAGATCCAACCACAAGGCTCCTCCAAGAGGTAAAGGACCCAGAGTTGAGATTAGTATACTGTCAGACATTTAATATCTGGTTCTCCAAAACTCTGATTTCTGGCCATTTTTAAGCACCAAAATGATGTCACTGAACGCTAAGTCAGGAGGAAAGGCTCACAGTTGTACAAGCAGCTTTAGCACATAACTGAGATTGAGATAGCACCGCTGTATTACCTACAAGTGTCTGCCACACATTAAGTGTGTTGTTCAACATTTGCTGAATAAGTGAAGAAACAAATGCTTATGGGAATAACAAAATAAAGGGGAAAGGAGACCACAGAAATACATTTACAAGTAGAATCAGACATATATGGTGACCAGAGACACAAAAATGATTACTGAAATAGTAACAGGAAAGATATTTAACTTCACTAAGCCTCAGTCTCCTTATCTATAAAATGGGTAAGTAATACTTTCCTTTAGCATAGTGCATCAAGTAATTTCCCAGGCAGAGGGAATTAGCATGTGCAAAAAGTATTATAAACAAAATAGCTTAACTTTTTAAGGTAACCCTGCATAGGTGGGCGTCAGTTATGAAGATGACTGGCGAAAGATGAAATGAGCAGAAGTTAGGGTCCAGATCCGTGAGGGATTTTATGCCACATAAAAGCACTTGTAGACTAAAGACTGTAGGTAGTCGAGGACCCTAAATTGCTGGGTAAAGTAATCAAATTGCATGTTTGGATCATTCCGGGTATCATGTAAAGGGTGAGACGTAGCAGGAAGCCTGGTGAAGTAACAAACCTATTTCAGTAGCTCTTTCAAGGTGTAAAAGATTTAGCTAAGCAACTTGTAGAGGGTTTTGAAAAAAGGATAGAGACACGCAGAAAATAGAATCAACAGGACTTGGCGATCTGTTAAGACATGAGTAAGGAGAGAGAGAAATGAAGACCATTCTGCAAGCTTCTCTTTCCAAGATTAAGCAGATGTGCATAGCACCCAACAGGAATGGTGGATAACAATGTCCAAAATTATTCTTTGTATTTGTTGAACTGATGTTCTCCTAGATACATGAGTGGCAACTCCAGGAAGTCTGGATTTCTTAGAAGGGGTTTTAAGGTTGAAGTTCCTTTCAATAACAAATGTCTCCTTCAAAAACTCCTATTTTGGTGAGCTTCTCCAACTATTCTACAAAAACTTGAGAACTGATTGGCAAGGAGTACATAAATGCACTCTAGTCATCCCCAAATCCCAAGATGCCAAAAGAGAAAAAAAATCAGAAGTATATATTTCCTACCATTAAAGAAAATAATGCTATCTAAATACTCCGAGTCAAGTTGCAAAGATGAAATTGGGTGAAATGTCCTAAAATGTCTCTTCATTCTTCTATTCTTCAATTCAAATCCTACCTTTAGAGAAGACTAATGGAGCCTTCCCATATCTGCCTTCCCCACATAAAACTAGAAACAGTTTTAGAGATAATAGTTTCCTGGGTAGCAGTTCAAAACCAGAAAGTGGGGCAGTAGAGATCCAAGAGGAATTTTTTTTTTGAGTATGCTTATTATAGCCCACCAGGGATGTTATTGGAATGGCAGCAAAAAAGTCTTTAGAGAGCAGAGAAATGTTCATTGCTTATTTTATAAATCTCCCCCAAAGTTCCTGAGGCTAATTCTATTCTCACCCAGAGTTCAAAGTCTGACCACCAGACAGTGTGGTTTGAAGTGGAAAAGTAGGATGAACAATTTCTGTACTTTGAAGTCCAGAGAAAGGAGGATCATTTCAGGGGCTTGAAGCACACACACCAAACACTCTTTCCATCACCACTGCTATCAAAGAGTGAAGTTGAATGGAACTTTAAAAACCTTAGAGGAAAATTATCTTGCTGCTTTCATATCCAGATTCGCTTCCTCTCAAATTATAATTCTTCTCCAATATGTTAAGACCTATTTTCATTGCCTAAAACGTATTTAAGTTATAAAAATGAGTAAGTATAAAACACTGTTATTCCCTATATTTGGAGAGGACAAAATATTTTGTATAGTTTTATTTCCAAGAAAAAAATTAATATGTATATCTTAAGCCCAAGAGATGTAGAGAGGTACGAGTTGCAGGTTATGTTATGGACGACTGCAATAATGGCATCAACCTGCAGTTACCCTTTCCCCCAGCATGCAATGTGCTGGCTTGCGTGCTCTGCACCTACTATATTGTGCCAGGTTATTCTCAGACCTTCCTGTTTCTCCTCTTACACGCCCCAGTCATCTTTTTAAACTCAGCCAGAATTATTCAAATTGCACATCTTTATAAATAATGGTTAAAAATGGACTATCAAGCAATAAATGGCTTCCTAGAAACTGTGCAACCATGGTAGGGTTTCAGAAGAATAACCTACAATGTATTTGATTCACAGGCCTGGTGGTTTTCATGTAAATTGTTTGAGAGCAGGAATTTACTTGTAGTTCCTGAGATCCATGATACCATGAGGCCAAGTGCCTTGCACATAATTAATGCTGTCTTTTAAAGAAATTTAATATCACCACTGAAAACATAATTATGCATTCTTAGCCACTGTGCACATCCAAGTAGTCCCTGCCAATTGTTTGAAACAACAACAACAAAAAAGGGAAAATGAGGAAAGATAGTTCTGGTGTTAGCATGTACACCTCCCAGAACCAGAAAATAAAGATTGGCATTAACTGAGTTGATAGCTGAGCTAGGAGAGAGTTGACACTAAAAGAACTGTGAGATCAAGTGGACATTAGCAGAAAACTTTAAAAGGAGAATGCAACATTTAAGCAGCATGCGAGTGAATGAGTTCTAAGTCTCTTGTGATGCCTGTCTCCAAAACCCCACTGATCTCAGCATGATTGACAGTTATGAGAATGACCTTAAGGTAGGTGTGAGGCTGGTGGGTTTTGTTGTTGTTGTTGCTGTTGTTGTTGTTGCTGGCTGCTTCCATGACTTAAAGGAAAGTAGTTTGAGGTGTCGGTTGCTGCACTGCTAATCTTCTCCAGGCCAGCAGTAATGGAGCTCTAAGCCTGAATTCCTACCTGTCTTTGACAGATGTCTAAAATAGTCGGCTGCCCTCAGAATGCCAGGGCTTTCGGGTGTAACTTACTCATTTGCTGTGTCCTCCACATTCCTCCCCAGATCTGCCACTTTGCTCATCAGGACTAGTGCCAGAATGTTAGCATCAGATCTGCTTAATGTCACCCTCCTGTAATTGGACCACAGTAAACATATTGGGCAGTCTACAAGAAACACTGGAGATGAACAATTTAGACTTACTATCTGTCAGTGAGAGCAGGGACCATCTGGACAGGCAGTTAATGATCAGCATTAGGGCAGCATGCACTGCTAGGCTTAAGCGTAATCTCTGGGCCTCAGTTTAACAAATGTAGGAGAACTGAGAGGGGATTTGAGCAATGTAGCAAAAGATCCCCTGAGGTCCTGAAAGAATGAGATGAGATTGAGTCTCACCTGGCAGTAACTGAAACATTCACACACCGTCACTCTCAAGCAACAACCACAGACAAGTTTTTAGGGCAAACATAGAAAAGGATTAAGGTAACTGCTCTGAAAATTTAAATACTCCTCTTCTCCCCACCAAATAAAGAGAGAGAGAGAGCACGCGTGCGAAAGAGGCCTTCTGCCTGAGTTACTCAGATACCAGAAATCTGCTCGTGACCATAAAGAATCCATAAATTCTTGCAGGGCTCCTGTGGAGTAGATTGGCAAAAAGAACCCTTAGGATCACCTCTGTAAACAAGAGCGCAGGAAGGGTAGAAGCTTTTACTGAGACACAGAGGAAAAGCTGATATTCACTGCAAATATTCCTTCAGGTCAAAGGGAAGTGACCCAAATCATGAAAATCCATTTCTATAAAGTGTATTTAATGCTTCTAAAAGTTAATGCTACAATGGTATTTACTGGTAAGTCCTTTTATTTATCATGATGCAACTGAGTTTCAAAAGCATTATCTATTTAGCTTTTTCAGACTGAGGAACTGAAGAAGTACAGAAAGTAACCCTATGTATGTTTTGAAAATCAGTTCATCATGTTTCAGGTAATGACAACCCAGTGTGGGTTTAGTATTTTGGTGGTTTTCTTTGTTTGTTTTCTAAGAGTTTAGTTATCAGCATCTCTAGTCTTAACTAAAGTAGTACCAAAAATGCAACTTCATATACACAATCAAAACCCATGATTACAAAATTAGGCAGGTATCCTTGGGCTTGAGATTAGACCTTAAGTTCCTGCATAGGCATTTAACAAGTGCAGCCTCTGAACCATTCCAGGAACATTTGTTCAAACTGAATGGCCACATGTCATCTACATACAACAATGATGGAAAACACATTGCTTGCCTGCTGCCACTGTCCCCATGGCACTTCCATGGCAAATTTTATTAATTGACTGTAGCACTTTTTGCCACTGAACTCAGACAGAGCTTTGCAACTCTTCTTAACACCGCCACTTCTAATCATTGTCTTGGGAGGTGAGTTGAAACTATTTGACATCCTAATAGAATTTTTGCCAGAGACATTTTAAGTTTCATAGAAAATATTTTACATGAGAAGGAAGAAAGGAAGGAATTATTTAGTGCCCATTAGGTATAGAATACATGCTTTTTATATGTTGACAAAGATTCTTTGCTCGACCAAGTTTTAATCTGGCTTCTAAACCTTCTCCCAAGAACTTCTATGTACTTCCTTATAAAGTCCAGTTTTAGGAAGAGCCCTTCTAAGTCAGGTTAGCCTGAACCTCCACCCTCATTACCTGACCAGGTTTTTCACCATCCACCATCCTCTAGGTGACATCTGATCACCCTAGACTGTCTTCAGCAAGAATCCTGTTAGGTTGGTTTAGCCTAAGTATCCCCCTAATCCCTTGTGTTTCTTCTTAGTAATTTCCCATCCACTGACCCCCACCCTGCTCCTTGGCTATAAATCCCCACCTGCCCATGCTGTATTCCAAACTGAGCCCAATCTTTCTCCCCCACTGCAAAATTCCACTGCAGTAGCCCCATACCTATTGCCACAGTCTCCCAACTTTGATAAAGTCTTCCTTATCATGCTTTAGCAAGAATGGTTTTTAAACAATGTTCTTTAACTCTCAAAACAATCTTTTTACTCTCATTTTACCAACAGGTCAAAGGCTGGGAATCAGTAGTAACTCAAAGTCATGTCCCCCATCCTTCTTACCTACATATGCATACACCCAAGCCCCCCTCCACCATTAAGTTATGTGATTACAACATTAAATTAGTCTATTATATAAGGAGTGGAAGAGATGCTTTAAAACATGATTTTAAAAAGCATATCATGTCCCTTAGCAGTTATCTCAGATATCAAATGGCTGACAAGATAAGGGAAGGCTGTAGAGAAGTACAAAGCACTTATTCAACAAAACTGAATAAACACCACCATTTGCACTTGGCCCATATGTACCAAGTACAGAGCTGAAGACAAGGAAGAAAGAAAATAGTCAACCAATGTGATTGCCTCCTAAGTCTTTCAACCCTTCCGATCATAGACTCCATGTTGTTTTTTGTTTTTGTTTTTGTTTTTGTTTTTTTTTCAATATATGAAATTTATTGTCAAATTGGTTTCCATACAACACCCAGTGCTCATCCCAAAAGGTGCCCTCCTCAATACCCATCACCCACCCTCCCCTCCCTCCCACACCCCATCAACCCTCAGTTTGTTCTCAGTTTTTAACAGTCTCTTATGCTTTGGCTCTCTCCCACTCTAACCTCTTTTTATTTTTTCCTTCCCCTCCCCCATGGGTTTCTGTTAAGTTTCTCAGGATCCACATAAGAGTGAAACCATATGGTATCTGTCTTTCTCTGTATGGCTTATTTCACTTAGCATCACACTCTCCAGTTCCATCCACGTTGCTACAAAAGGCCATATTTCGTTCTTTCTCATTGCCACTTAGTATTCCATTGTGTATATAAACCACAATTTCTTTATCCATTCATCAGTTGATGGACATTTAGGCTCTTTCCATAATTTGGCTATTGTTGAGAGTACTGCTATTGTTTTGTTTTTGTTTTTAGTCAGAAGCACCACTCTATGAGCACTGCCCTGTTCCTGAGCCCCACTTCAATGATGCATAGACTGCTGCCTGAAACTGCTTCAGGACAAGAAACCCCAGTTTTAGAACTAGACTAACAGCTGAAAACACTCCTTCAGGATACCAAGGAAACAGTTTCTCCTTAATTTCTTACAAGAATCAATACCCTTTTCTTTTAAATTTCTTACAATTGTGTCATCTAAAAGGAGTGATTGATTCTTCACAGCATTGGTGCCTTTTATAACAGGCCTGTGCAAATCTTGACCAGTGTATTATTTTTACAGGTAAGGAGTGGAATCTTAAAGAAGTAAGGTAGATGAAATGTTGGCTCAGTGTTTGAACCCAGATTTTCCCATCTCCAAAAAGCCATACAATATTACTTACACAGTGGTGACAACCAGACCTCTATGAACTTAGAAGCAGACATTGTCAATTCAAAGATTCTTTGGACTGCTGTCTGCTGATTGTGCTCCTGACCAGTTCAAGAAAAAGTCATGACTTCAATGTTCCTTTCCCATTGAACCTTCAGGCACAACCTTAGTATCATAACCATTTTCTGACTCCTCAAATACTAACAAATCACATTTGTAGTACTTCATGATTTAATAAGAATATCTACCTACCTTATCTCTTAAAGTGAGGAGTAGTATCCATTTCTTATTGGTCAAGAAAGAACGGGCACCTAGGTGGCTCAGTTGGTTTCACGTCTCACTCTTGATTTCGGCTCAGGTCAGCATCTCACAGGTCCGTGAGTTTGAGCCCCACATCACTGTCAGCACAGAGCCTGCTTGGGATTCATTCTCTCTCCCTCTCTCTCTCTCTCTCTCTCTCTCTCCCCCCCCCCTTTCTCTCTCTGCCCCTCCCTCACTTGCACGTGTGCTCTCTCTTTCTCTCAAAAATAAACTTTTTTTTAAATAAAGAATTAAATATCCTGCCCAAGATCATACATAAGGAAAATCTCAGACTGGAACCTAAACATGTGATGACAATTTCAAACTGTCTTCTATTAAGTTACATTTTAAGGTAGAACTTGATGGATGCTAGGAGAGAGAAAGAAATAAAAAGTAACAGGAATTGCAAGGGCAAGATCAGAAATAAGTCGGTTGATGCGGTGGCATTTGAACTGTGTGAAAGGACAGACAGAATTTTAACAAGTGGTAAGAATGCCAAGTAAAAATGAGGAAAAACAAAAATGATTAACAGTGCAATGTATTTAGGAAGAAACTGGTAAGTTCAATGCTTCTACAGCATATTGTATATGAAAATGTTGGGTGGAAAATTTGTAAAATAAAGTAGTTTGAGGCCAGATTATGAAGGAGCACATAATCCATGCCAAGAAATTTGGGATATTTTTATTTGGGTAAAGGATCTTGAAAGGACAGTATAATGAACAGATTTGTGTTTGGGGAAGATGTTTTATTTGAGGCAGTGCAAAGAATATGTTGGAGAGAGCAGAAAGAATGAGGTGTCTGTGGTGTTAATTGGATAAGAAATTAAAAAGTCTGAAATGAACCAGAGTCCTTGCTGAAAAGGAGATGCTAGAAAGGAAGGATAGTGAAGAGGAGGAGATCATGAATGAGTTTAGGGTTCTCAGTTTGGGCAACAGAATGAATGACACTATAATTAGCTGAAGTAGGAATTTCAAGCAATTGAGGGGAGGAAGTCAGTTGTCTCTGGACTTACTGAGTTAGGGGACTTTTCCCAATTGGTCGTTGGAAATATGAAAATGGAACCCACGGATCAAATGCAAAAAGATACATTCTAGTGTTATCACCTAGATGTGTTATGCACAGGCAACAAGGAATAATATACTTGGCTCTAAAAAATGATACACAGAGGGAGAGCTTCAGAAAATGTTGAAAACTTTGTTTCAATGTAAAGGGCTCTTTGTTGTCCTAAAGAGTTCATATTGTTATTATTGCAAGACATTGAATACAGTCAGTATTTAGTTGTGATGGTTGGAAGCCAAGCCTACACTAGGAGCTAGAAGAAGGTGGGCTAGGGAGTGTTCTGTTAAGTATGCATATTAAAACAAGTACAGAAGGTGCCATGGCTGCTGGCCTCATGCACAGCCTGGGGGTTCCCTTCTTGGTTATAATAACATAACTCAGCTGTGTGGCGTGTTTTCATTCTTGGAAAGAAGTTTATTTCCAAAATTAGGTTTTTCATCTAAAAGGCTTTTGAGTCCTACAAGATAATCAGGAAGCCATGTCTCAAAACAAAATCTGACATAACCCACTTTGTTTTCACTTTCAAAGCGTAGTTTTTCAGAGTCTGCCATATTTTCAAACAGTCAGGTCAAAAAATAATTTTCAAATTTCAGGGTAGGGACCATGAATGGTATGACATTTTATTTCTCACAGCACCTAGCTCAAAACTGCCTATGAATAAATGAAAGAGAGACAAGACAAAGTTTTGATACTGTCAAAATTATGCCTTATTATTGATTATGATGAGGGATGAGGAACCCGAGATACCTCTGGGCTTTAACAGCGAAACTATGCAGTTAAGGACTAGCTCTAACACAGGTTTTGTTGATACTGCAAAACTTCCAATTGCTGGAACTTTTTTTTTTCATCTATTTGAGGCAAATGCTAAGTGAAAAGTGACAGGATGCTACGCCTTCTAAGAGAAGTCTGTGCCTGTTGGGAGAAGAGTCTGCTATTACGGCTAAGACAGCACTTCACCAGCTGAGGTTGGCACGAAAGTGGAAAAGCTGTGCCCCACCTGGAGTGAAGAGTGTGTTTCTCTTTAGAATCTCAGAGAAGAAAAAATACGGCACTGACCTTCCCTCAAATTAGATTATAAGTGCACATTTTCAGCAGCACCAATCAGAACTCCCCTCAATCTTTGGGACATGATGTGCTCATAATTGCTGTTGGCATCTCCTGGCGGTCTTGGGCTCTCTCCTCTGTCCTGTCTTCTCTTCACATTCTTAAATTCTTCCCATGTTTCAGAATCTACCTCAACCCATCTGGAAAGATTTGTATCAACCTCTCCATCCAGCCTACTCTCTTCTCTTGCTCCTTTAATTTTTCATCATTCACCACATATGAGACCACATGTAGTTGTGCTTTATGAACTAGCCTTACCAAAGCATTTATACTTTGCCTCCCCAGTAGGCTTTGAAATTGCTTGAGGGAAATAATAGCATCTCATCTCACTGTGTACAATACCAACAGCCCAATGAGTACTAACTGCTCAACTTCTTAACCTCCTTCCTGAGAATACATAAATTTATAAAGAACCATCTGTAAAGTTTTTTAATGGAACACCAATATAAAGATTATTTTTCCCTGGGGCAATAAATCGTATACCCAACCACTTTCCAAGACAAATATTTTCTATAGTCAGGTAGGATATGGGAACAAATCAACCCCCAATGGGCAGGAGGTAGAAAGACCATGCACAAAAACAAAGCATTTATCGGAATCTACATTTTAAACTTTGCAACCCTCAATATTTTAGGAAAGGTATTCCTTCTGGGCTTAATAAAAACTGAATAACAGGTACAATAAAACCACAGGAATTGTAGACTGATTCTTCAAAGAGCAGTGGCTATGCATGGCAACAGGGTGTGGGGTCTGTGCAAGTGACTGAGCATTTTTCCAGGTTTATTATTAAAAGTCCTAGAAAACGCCAGGACTACTGCGTCTTTAAAAGTCCTTTGCAGCTTGGTTCTGGCCAACTCTAAAAAATAACTTAATTACAACATGGAATTTAATTCTCCCTTCAGCAACTAGAGTTCACAAGCCACTTGAGTAAAGAGAAAAAGTAGAGAAGCTACTTTTTTTTTTTCCTGTCCTCTGTTCCAATTAATTTGTAGCAGGAGATTTTTGTTTCCCTTGTGGTGTTTTGGCCCCTGGCCCCACCTCAGGCCATGCAGGTGAAATGGCCCTGGGGAAAAAAAGACACTTTCTGTGCCTAATTGGAAGTAAGCCCACATACCCACTCCTCCAAGCTTCGCTAACATTAGCTAGTGGAAGCCAGCTTCCTCCTTCCTCACCGTGTTCCTTAATTTTGTAGAAAGCAAGAAGAAAATACAAGATCACCAGAAGAAACACAGAGCAATTGTATCAACTTGGAAGTCTAGTCCTTAGACTAGATACAATTCCTAAGAACTCACAATTATCCCAAAAGGGCAAAAAAAACAGATAAAATGACAAATAATCTAAAACGGATTTATATTTTACTAAAACAAGTGTTCTGCTAGTTGAGAAAGAGTAGCTGATTATTTTTCCTGTGAGTGCTCAAGGTGAAATTCAAATTTGCTTGCACTACTTTGATAATCTAGGAGGATAACTAGAATAGTCTCTGATAGCCACTGTAACAGATTACCACAACGTATGGGCTTAACACAACACAAATGTATACTCTCACAGTTCTGGAGGTCAGAAACCTAAAATAAAAAGCTCTAGGCACCACAGAGCTGCATTTCTTCTGGAGGCTTTAGACAAGATTCGGTTTCCTTATCTTTTCCAGCTTGGAGAGGCTGCCTGCGTTCCTTAGCTCACAGTCCCTTCTTCTTCCATCCTCAAAGCACATCATCCAACCCCTGGTGCCATCATCACATCTTTCTCTCTCTGACTCTAACTCTACCACCTCCCTCTTACGAGGACCCTGGTGATCACACTGGACTCACCTCGACAGTCCAACATATTCTCCCCATCTCTAGAGGCCGAAGTTAATCACATCTGCAAAATCTCTGTTGCCGGGTAAAACAACGTATTCACAGCATCCAGGGATTGTGACATGCCTGCCTTTGATGGGTAATTTTTCTGGCTACCACAGGAACCAATTTCAATCTGTGATCAAGCGTAAGTACAGAGAATCCGTATAGTATACAAGTAATCAAGATTTGGCTATAATTAGCAATCTAGGTCTTCAAGAAAGTAAATTAAATGACACTTTAAGTTGCAAGATAACATGCAGCTGGACTGCAGATTTCTAACATATACTTTTCTTTTTCTCGTACGTTAGGTACAGAGAAATAGAGTATGAAATATAAGGGGAAATGTCCATCTAAGCTGATGGTTTGTATGTGGAAAAAATATCTTCAGTATGACCTACAGCAGAAGGGAAGGGAGGAAAGAGGGAGGTGAGGGAGGGAGGGAGGGAGGGAGGGAGGGAGGAAGGAAGGAAGGAAGGAAGGAAGGAAGGAAGGAAGGAAACTTTTTTAAAAACTTCGATGAAATGTTCCAAACTATAAAAATGAAACCTATTCTTTTTTTAACAGAATTGAATTCTCGTATCTTTATGTCCTGGGTATTTCTTCTTCTAAACACACTGTTGTAGTGGAGATATAAGCCCAGGAAATACTAAGCAAATTCCAGCAGATTAGCAAAGGTGATTTAGATATCAATGTGCTATGAGAGATTACCTCCACTGATCACAGCAGCTAAGAAGACTGAGTATTAATCAGCTAATGTTTGCAACTCTTGGGGGGAAAGCGGTGGTAGATAGAAACTAAGAATTATAAAGAGAACAAAAGGAGCATTAGTCAGATAGGTAGGAATAAGTAAACATCATAAATTAGGTTAATAGCAGGATTCTACATCTTCCTTTTCCTCTACTTGGAAAAAAAAAAAAAACTTAAACTGAAGCTTAATACACTCTGTATATATTCACATATACTCATTTAACACCTGCTCTACTCAGTATTAACTAAAATCAGTTTCTATGGTCTTTAAATAAAGTCAGGAAACTTGCTTAAAATTCTTGGTCTAATCCTTCTGAATTTGTTTCATTCATTTGGAAGTCAGTGTGTAATAATGGAAATAACATGGCAATAGGAAGATTCCAAAACGCCAAGGTTATAGGCCTAGCTCTTCTGCAAACTGCTTCCACGATCTCAAACAACCTTCTTGTCTCAGTGTGCTTCAATAACTTTATCTGTTAAGGAAAAATATTTGTTAGTAAAAAAATCATATCACTTAGTAAATCAGAAATTGAACATGCATCTTTTTCACTGTAGAGTAAATATAATTCCTCCACTAATATGTTATACCACCTATATCACTAAAAGAGTTGGAACATGATTTTGAAAATGGAATTCACTTTTAGAAAATATTGGTCATGTAGGAAAATATAAAAGATGCCAATATAAAATTACTAGGTCTCATAAATATGTTATCTAATAACAGAGGTTGGCAAACTACAGCCACTAGGTCAGATCAGCTCCACCACCTATTTCTTATAAATAAAGTTTTATTGGAACACAGCTATGCCCACTCATGTAGATATGGCCTAATTTCTGGCTATAGTGACAAAGTTGAATAGTTGTGATAGAGATCATATGGCCTGCAAACCCTACAATATTTACTACCAGTCCATATATATAAAAAGTTTCCTGACCCCTATCTAATAAAATAAAATGACACAGGACCACTGTGTCTGTATCACACATTAAAATAAAAAAAAAATTAACACACAGTTTTAATGATTCAGTTCCTCACTGTATATATTTCTTCACATGTTATATAATAAGTAATGACTCCTTAGCAAATAGTTTGTGATACACTTCTTTTAGTTGGTTTTCATTTCTGGGATAGTAGCTGATTTGCTGCTACTTTTATTATTATTGAATTGAGTTAAGATAGGAAACATTATGTTACAGTAATAAACAATTCCCCAAATGTTAATGCCTTATAACAACAAAGGCTTGTTTCTCATGTGCACTAAGTCAGCTGTGGGCTCCATGCACCCTCTCTCTGAGAACCAAGCTGACAAAGCCTCTTCCATCCAGACAAGTGTCCATTATTGTGAGAGAGGGAAAGAGAATTTAATAAATGACACATGCCTTTTAAAGCTTTCACACAAATATGATACATCCCTTCCAATCACATTTTATTCTTCAAAGGAAGTCACACGGTCATGTTTCATTTCCAGGGGAGTGGGGCAGTACAATTCTACCACAGGACCAGAAGACGGAGAGCTAGAATTTCTGAGACAGGCTCTTATGACAGTCATTGTAACTGCCAAAAACAATTTGAAAGAGAGATAGAGTTAAACGTCTCTTGCCCGTGGAGACTCTGTGTCAAATATGGCACCACCATAAAAAGCATAACACTGTCATCCCACTGTAATTTACCAACGTCTAGATTCTCTGGCTCTAAGTCCATAGATTTATGGTAAATGGGCTAAGCTATTTTTGAAAATCCTATGAAGAAGATCTCTTTAGCAGTGTGGATTATTTCTTCAACTACAATGTTAGTTTTAGTTTTCTGAACTCTTGGGCATTTCCGAACTCCATTTATTTGATATTCAAAATAATCCCTTGGTCCTTTCCAACGTTTAAAAATAGCAGTTGAAGTTTACCCGCGATTTCTCTTAATGTCTATAGAAATTTACCTGCCACACTGAGTAAAATGTATTTTTTAAAGTATCGCTTCTCACTATTAAAAACAGCATTTAAATTATAGTCTATTTTAGTTTCTAAAATTACTTTCCTATATTTTTTAAAGAAAGCAAACAATCAAAATAGAACTCACAAATGATGTGCAACATTCTCTTCTTTTAAAAACCTTATGAATTTGCCTTTAATATGTTGCATTTTCATATTAGCTACTTAACAATTTCACTTTATTAGAATGGTCAGACATAATCAAGGAATTTGTGCCAAGACACTATTTTGAAAGTTACACCTTTAAGTTACATTGACTAATAAAATTCCTAATGCAATACATCAGGAAAAAAAGGATATCAAAATTATAAACCATTTTTAATTGAAAAAAGGAGGTTTTTTAGCCAGAAATGAGACTCATAGAATCCACAGTAAGCCCCTTATATTTAATGAACACTTTTAAACTCTTATTATAATACAACTAATATTTAGCATGTAGGCATGGAACTATTCTATACCATCAGTACACAATATTTTCTGCAATAATGGGTTAAGGAAAAAAAATGCATCTATAAAATATATACTGCTTTCTTGGTCAAATATAAGATGATTTTATTTAATGCAAGATTATTTTCAGTCTGGGTGTCTTCACTATTGATAAAATAGACTGTGGATGGGCTTCTCTAGCTGGAGGGACCATATGCACAAGAAAGTGCTTGCAGTGAAGATGACACATGTCATACCATGTGCCAAATAGCATCCTAGATCTGGAAGTGACAATTTTCTTATATATACTGGCACTTGGAGCTCTCTAGCTTTGGATTTATTTCTTCTCCATAAGAGCTCAAGTGACATTATGTGTGTTTCTGAAAAGCTTGGTAGGAGGTTTTCTTGCAATTAGCTATTTTACATGTTATATTCTTTATCTGATATCCTTTAATTAGTATGTTTTATGAACTATTTTTGCTGTACCTCTCAAATGTCAGACATGAGCTTGAATCATCTACTCTACAGTCTTCAGGTTTCTAAGGAACACGCAACCATACCCTAGTGCACATAAAACAGACATGAATTTTGCTCCTTTATCTAGGAAACTTAGTTTCTCTGGAAAATGGGGAAAATTCTGCTGTTGCCATGTACCTCACCATTCTAGTCAGTCCACAAAAAATCAACATGTTAAATGGCCAAGTGCCATTTTACTAATGTATCTGTTTTTCAAAATATTTTTTTAAAAAGCAACTAGTTATAATGCTTATAGCAATTTATGTTAAGACGGGATGGCTTCTGACATTTTGAGGATTTCTGCAAAGTCCTAGTTGTCTGGCTTTCATTTAAGAATTTCATATGGACACCTTTCAGTTTATGCTGATGTCTTTCCAATTCTCTTCTGTCATCAAGTATATCAACCTTAGTATGAGATCTCTAGCAACTAGTAGCCAAAATTTAGCAAGTAACGTGGTTGTCCTTGTCTCTGCCTTGTTCACATTTACCACCTTTTAGCATGTTTACGGTTTTAATACTTTTAAGATTTAACAAATTTATACTTTTTTATTCTTTTATTGCTTTCTCACTTAACTTACTGTCTCATCACTGTTACCAGAAATAGTAGTGACACATACCTTCCATGCATTCTCACCTCCTTTCCCTTACTTTGAATGGTTTACAGGTTTTGTGCTAAATACCTTTTCAAACCACTGATAAGTCAACATATTCCATTTGTTAGAAACCAAAATTTTTTTGTGACTTGCTTATTTTGTCTACTTCTTATTTACTTCCTATTTTTTTAAATTTTAGGTATATTTAAAATTCCTGTGTCCATTCCTTAAATTCGCATATAAGCATTAATTTGTGTTTCCAGCAATAAACTTTTACATTTTAATGTGATATAATTATTTTTGTCCTCATTTGAATACCCAACTTTCTGGCAAATGGGAAAAAGTAGAAAATTGGCAAACTGGCTATTTGAAGAATTTGCAGTTCTGTTAAATAATCACTTGTTGAACTGGTTTTGGGCAAGTAGGTCAGCTTCCCTAGACCATAGGTATTTGTAGTGAAGAGTAAAATGGATGATACAAACATTCTACACACACAAACACATACACACATGGGCAATGATTTGTATTTCATCACCTAGGCAATTCAAGTATTCACTCCTAGTTTGAAGTATGATCTGTCTCTAGTACATACTACAAAAGCAAATTTCTATCATTTTTCTATTAGTTGTCCCCTTGGAAGTGGTTCCCACAAACATGTACACTTACCCACCATGCCCAGCTTCACCTTGGATCATGACTCACCTCACTGTTGATCACCACTGGAAATTCCTAGACGTAAAACTTGCTAGATCACCCTGGAAATTTCTTTTTTGAGAGAATGGAGAATTTGTGTGGGCCAGACAACACTTCCTTCCACAAACCCTGTCCTTCAGCAGTTAAAAGGAACTGCAGTATAGGATATAGAAATGTAATGTTGGGGTAAAAACAGTGACTAGTCCTAGAATCTAGGAGTAAAAAATAAAGAAGGTAAACCTTTCAGAGTGAGGACTTTTTTGGGCATTACTCAGTCCCAACCTGGCTCCTCAACTTCTGGTCTCAATTGAATGACCAAACCCTGACTCACCTCCTTCCCAGGTATTTCTTTTGCCCACCCTCAACCTCCAATATCCATTCCTCTAGTCTGAATTGCAGTACAAAGCCTTGGAACTCAGCCCTAGCATCACATTCAAATCACCCAGGGAGCATTTCTAAAATGCCAATGCCCAGGCCTTATCCAGAAATTCTCATTTAATTGTCTATAGGGCCTACGAATGGGTTTTTTAATTTAAAGTTCCCAGTGATCCTAAAGTACAGCTAGGCCTAAGAACACTGATCTAAAGAGAGCTTTACAAACATTTCCACATCACTTTACATATGATGTATTTGTGAAACACACTGAGTAAACCTGAAAGACTGCTGGAGGTTGGAGATGGTTCACTGGTTTTGGAGGGCAGGAAGCAGTGAGAAGCTCCTAACTGAACAGATCCCATCCAGCCATCTAGCCAACAAAGAAATAAGGGCTCATGATCTCCATTCATGCCATTTGGGAAAACAGTTGCTGTGATCTATAGCAGTAACCAGGGCAGCTTCCACAGGTTGATCAAGGATGGCTCTTGGCGGGGCACCTGGGCAGCTCAGTCGGTTAAGTGTCTGACTTCGGTTCAGGTCATGATCTTGTGGTTCGTGAGTTCGAACCCCATGTGGGGCTCTGTGCTGACAGCTCAGAGCCTGGAGCCTGCTTCAAATTCTGTGTCTCCCTCTCTTTCTGCCCTCCCCCTGCCCGACTTTCTGTCTCTCTGTCTCTCTGTCTCTCCCAAAAATAAATAAACATAAAAAAATTAAAAATAAATAAAACAAATTAAATTAAAAAAGGATGGCTATTTGCACTCCAGTGCTATAGTACAACACTGTCCAGCTCACTACATGGCCTTGCCCCCCCCGCCAGTATGTTTCATTTGGAGATTACCCACTGGTACAAATTAGACACACACACTTTCCAAATTGTCCATGGACTTACTATTAAAGTAAGGACCATCTAAATTACTTACTATCAAAGGCAAGAACCATATAAGTACTTATCGCCCACCCTAAATATAGAGCCATAGTACATTTCTTTTTTTTTTTAATATATAATTTATTGTCAAGTTAGCTAACATACAGTGTATACAGTGTGCTCATGGCTTCGGGAGTAGATTCCCATGATTCATCACTTACATTAAACACCCAGTGCTCATCCTAACAAGTACCTTCCTCAATGCCCATCACTCACTTTCCCCTCTCCCCCACCCCCATCAACCCTTAGTTTGTTCTCTGTATTTAAGAGTATCTTATGTTTTGCCTCCTTCTCTGTAACTATGTTTTTCTTTTCCTTCCCCCATTGTCTTTTTTTTTTAAATGTTCTTAGCTTTTATTTTATTTTTTTTAAATATAATTCATTGTCAAATTGCTAACACACAGTGTGTAAAGTATGCTCTTGGTTTTTTGGGGTAGATTCCCGTGGTTCATTGCTTATATACAGCACCCAGTCTCATCCCACCAAATGCCCTCCTCAATGCCCATCACCCATTTCCCCGTCTCCCCCACCCCCCATCAACCCTCAGTTTGTTCTCTGTATTTAAGAGTCTCTTATGGGGGCGCCTGGGTGTCTCAGTCGGTTAAGCGTCCGACTTCGGCTCAGGTCACGATCTCGCGATATGTGAGTTCGAGCCCCGCATCGGGCTCTGTGCTGACTGCTCAGAGCCTGGAGCCCGTTTCAGATTCTGTGTCTCCCTCTCTCTCTGACCCTCCCCCGTTCATGCTCTGTCTCTCTCTGTCTCAAAAATAAATAAATGTTAAAAAAAAAAAAAATTAAAAAAAAAAAAAGAGTCTCTTATGATTTGCCTCCCTCCCTCTCTGTTTGCAACTATTTTTCCCCCGTTCCTTCCCCCATGGTCTTAAGTTTCTCAAGATTCACATATGAATGAAAACATATGGTATCTGTCTTTCTCTGCCTGACTTATTTCACTTAGCATAATACCCTCCAGTTCCATCCATGTTACTGCAAATGGCAAGATTTCATTCTTTTTCCTTGCCAAGTAGTATTCCATTGTATCTATAAACCACATCTTCTTTATCCATCATGGACATTTGGGCTCTTTCCATAATTTGGCTATTGTTGATCGCACTGCTATAAACATTGAGGTACATGTGCCCCTATGAATCAGCACTTCTGTATCCTTTGGATAAATTCCTAGTAGTGCTATTGTGGGGTATAGGGTAATTCTATTTTTAATTTTTTGAGGAACCTCCGCACTGTTTTCTAAAGTGGCTGCACCAGTTTGCATCCCCACCAACAGTGCAAGAGGGTTCCCCTTCCTCCACATCCTCGCCAGCATCTGTTGTTTCCTGAGTTGTTAATTTTAGCAACTATGACCAGCCCACAGTACCTTTCTGATACACACTAGTTGACTGGTTAAAATCTATATCCTGATCAGCTACCATCAGTAAAAGTCCAAAATCAAACTGCTCAAGCAGTGAAATTTGAATAATGGACAAAGACTAGAAGTTCATAAACAACAAATGATTAATTTGAGGAGATTCTTCCTTACTTGGATAGACAGGCAAAGCTCAGTCACTGCTCCCCCTCAGATCAGAACTAGAATAAAGGAGTGGAAGACCCAACGTTGGGAGCCCAGACAGTATCATGTCACCTCAGGGGAGGGTAAACTGACAGCTCCATTTAAGAAAAGTCTGCAGCAGTTTGTCTGGATTTAAATAAATTGGCTTCATGGAGGGTGGCAACAGTACATGGTCACACGTGGGCGTGCCAGCACAATAAGCTGCACACTTTAAAGGCAAGAAACAAAGTAATGATGGTGAGCAGACCCAGTCCTGTCCTCTTCCCTTAGCCAATATGGGAGGGCCACTTTGTTTTCACATACCATGTTAGGTCCCTGCGCATGGTTTATATAAAAACACAAGCTAACTATGTCAGGCAACTAAACTCTTGGGACCAATAACACTATACTGGACTTTATTTTGTTTTGGGTTTTCTCATTTTGTTTTGTTTTGCTTTGATTTTGTTTGGTCTGACCTATATTTTTACCTATGAGAATCAGAATGCTCAAAAGATTTCCTATATCTGCGGAAGATTCATGTGATTTTTTTCTGATAGTGATGGCACCAGCCTATAGGTACCAGCCAGAAGCAAAAGATTGGGGATGTATAGGGTTGCCCTTCTTACCAGGGAAATTTGACAATGGAAAGCATGTTCATCTTTCCTCCTATGATAAATTCAGACTTTGGTGTCTAAATAGCATTCCCCATACATGCCATCCTAACTCCTGGCTGATGAAATCTCAAATAAAGAATGTAACCTACTTGGAGTAGGCAACATCACCTATAATTTTCCTGGTTTCAAATGTTATATAGTTTATTGAAAGTGGAGGAGCCATGAGTCTTGTTCAATCAGGATACTGATCCAAGGAATTGATCCTTTCTGTTTGTTAATGTTGGCCCTTGTCCTGTTTTCTCTAATGAAACTAATGTGGCTCAAGCTGAAAGTACTGGTGAACAATTTGATAGAAGTAGAAAAAGTTTGCTCACTCTGCCACAAAAATATGAAACCCGCATAGGAGACAGAAGTCGATAGCTCTGTAGGATACCAAAAGCATCAAATATGAGACTGTCTCCAGACACAAAATTAGGTGAGGGTAGTGGTGGTGTATGCAATCTAGCTTAGTCTACTCCTCTTGAGTTTACCAGAGTGCAAACAGGACAGCATAATGTAAACCAGCATCCTTTCTGAACTGGAAGCAGCTCAGATTAAAGGAAGAAGCAAAATTTGACCTGCATCTACACAGGCTTGAGAGGCCAACTTGGGAAGATGGAAGCAATCCCACGAAGCACGCACTGCCATGATTAATTCAAACTCTCCTTGACATCACTTAAAAATGCAGTATTACATAACCTAGCTTTAATGTTTACTCAACTGTTACAATTATTTGATGAGGCTTTGCAGAAAATACTTCCCTATTATTACATAAAGAAATGAGCCCATGGCAGAGTTGGGATAAAGTGCAGCTCAATTCTGAGTGCAATTATCAGAAATGTGTGATTACGATTCCAGTTTCCTTGGGAGGAACAGTAGCCCATCTTATGGGAAGTTGGAACAGTGACCTTAAACATTAAATCTCCGATTGCTCTAGGAGGTTCACAATGCACATATCTAAAAGACTCCCACAGAAAACCCTCTCATCCTAGAAGGGTGTACAGAATAATTTCCTCTGAGCTCCAAGTGGAAGGTAAATTAGAGAAAACACAGGGGAAGTGGCATATCAGAAATTATCTACTACAAGAACAGTGCAAATTTACAGTTAGAGGAACCAATAAATCACAAAGAGTTCACACCACAGGCTGTTTTTACTCTAACCAGGTAGCTCAACCTCTTTTAATTGTCCTGATCAAAATCCTACTATTGACACTCCTAGAGTGCACTGAAATGAAATGGAAACCAGGAAATTTGCCTTTCAGCCCCCTGGTAGTTAATGGCAAGGAAGTTTAATTTTAGAGGAGCTGTTACACAACCAACAATGCATTAGAGACACAGAAAAAAAACCCAACCTGTTTATATAAGAAGACAGTTACAGAAATGTTCACTGAAAAACTGTCTATAATAATTCAAGACTGGAAACTCACTAACTGTCTCTCAGCTGGCTAAATGCATTGTATGAATATTCAACAGAACATGATATAGGAGTTAAAATACATAAATTTGAGCCGTGTGTTTCAAAAATCTTAATATTGAGCCAAAACAAAAGGAGTTACAGAATAGCACTTCATAAAATGCCACTTAGGTAAAATGCTATATTTTATTTATGGACGTATGCATTTAATAACATTAAAAAGTATGCATGGGGATGATAATACATTTAAGATTGAGCTTATCCTGGAGAAGGCCAGGAGGTAAAATGGGAAGAAAGAAAAAAGGGTACACAGGTGACTTTAAATGTTTCTCCAGTGTTTTATTCCCTCAAAATAACTGAAGGAATTTTGAGGAAAATGTCAAGAAGCAGGTAGGTACTCACTACTATTTTCTGTACTGATCTGCATGTTTGAAATATGCTGCATTACAGACCTAGAGGAAAAAAATAGGCAGCAATACAATAATAGTAGGAAACCTTTAAATCCAATATAAGTCAATGGATAGATCATCCAAACAGAAAATCAATAGGGAAACATTAGCTTTGAATGACACATTAGACTAAATGCACTTAACAGATATTTACAGAACATTCCATCCAAAACTAAAAAAATACACATTGTTCTCAAGTGTACATAGAACGTATTTCAAGATCATATATCTTTATATTATCTTTATAAATTTTAAAGTATTGAAATTATATTAAGCATATTTTCAAACCACAATAGCATGAAACTAAAAATTAATTACACAAGAATAACAAAAAAATTAACAAATATGTGAAGATTAAACAACATGCTACTGAGCAATAATGGGTCAAAGAAGATACCAAAACAAAAATTAAAAAAATACCTTGAGACAAAGAAAATGCAAATGTAACATAACAAAACTTATGAGATGCAGCAAAAGCAGTTCTAAGAGGGAAGTTCATTGCAATACAGATCTTCCTCAAGAAACAAAAATATTCTCAAATAAACAAACTAACTTTACACTTCAAGCAACTAGAAAAAGAACAAAGCCCAAAGTTAGCAAAATAAAGAAAATAACAAAAATTAAAGCAGAAATAAACAAAATAGAGACTAAAAAGATAGTAGAAAAGATCAATGAAACTAAGAGCTGGTTCTTTGAAAAGGTAAACTAAGTTGACAAACCCTTAGCTAAACTCTCCAAGAAAAAAAAAGAGAAAGAATAAATAAATCAGAATAAATAAATAAAATCAGAAATGAAAGAGATGTTGTAACTGATATCACAGAAATACAAAGAATCATAAGAGACTACTATGAAAATTATATGCCAACAAATTGGACAATCTAGAAAAAATGGTTGAATTCCAGGGAACATACATCCTACCAACACTGAATTATGGTGAAACAGAAAATCTGAACAGACTGATTACTAGTAAATAAATTGAATCAGTAATCAAACACCTTCCAACAAACAAAAGTCCAGGACTAGAGGGATTCACTAGTGAATTCTACCAAGCAGTCTAAAAAGAATACCAATCCTTCTCAAACTCTTCCAAAAAACAAAACAAGAGGGGAGTGCCTGGGTAGCTCAGTCAGTGAAGCACCCAACTCTTGATCTAAGTTCACGTAATAATTTCATGGTTCATGAGTCTAAACCCCACTTCAGGCTCTGTGCTGATGGTGTATATATCTCTCTCTGATGAACAAAGATACAAAAATCCACAACAAAATATTAGCAAACTGAATTCAACAGCACATTAAAAGGATCACACACCATGATCAAGCAGGATATTGTAAGAATACAAAGGTGGCTCAACACCTGCAAATTAGTCAATGTGATATACCACATTAACAAAATGAAGAAAAAAATGATATAATCATCTCAACACATACGTGGATCCTGAGAAACTTAACAGAAGACCATGGGGGAAGGGAAGGGGAAAAAAATAGTTACAGAGAGGGAGGGAGGAAAACCATAAGAGACTTAAATACAGAGAACAAACTGAAGGTGGATGGGGGGTGGGGGAGAGGGGGAAATGGGTGATGGGCATTGAGGAGGGCACTCGTTGGGATGAGCACTGGGTGTCGTATGTAAGCCAATTTCACAATAAGTTATGTTTTTAAAAAGAAAAGAAAAAGCATTTGGCAATATTCAACATCCAATTATAATTAAAACTCTCAATAAAGCAGGTATAGAGGGAACAGACCTCAACAAAATAAAGGCTATATATGACAAGCCCACAGGTAACATCAGACTCAATAGTGAAAAAGTGAATGCATTTCCTCTAAGATCATCAACAAGACAAGGATACCCTCTCTTGTCACTTTAATTTAACATAGTATTGGAAGTCCTACCAATAAGGCAAGAAATTTAAAAGCATCCAAATTGGAAAGAAAGAAGCAAAACTGTCACTACTTGCAAATGACATATATAAAAAACCTTAAAGACTCTATCAAAAAACTGTTCCAACTAGTTCAAAAAAAAACTGTTCAAACAAATTCAGTAAAGTTGCAGGATTCAAAATCAATACACAAAAATCTGTTGTGTTCCATACACCAATAATGAACTATCAGAGAAATTAAGAAAACAATCTCTTTATAATTGCATCAAAAATACCTAGGAATAAATTTAACCAAGGAGGTGAAAGACCTGTATATTAAAAACTACAAGACATTAATTACAGAAATTGAAGACAATATGAGCAAATGAAAAGATATTCGATGTTCATGGATTGAAAGAATTAATGTTGCTAAAATGGCCATACTGCCCAAAGCAATATACAAATTCAATGCAATCCTTATCAAAATTCCAATGAGATTTTTCACAGAAATAGAACAAGCAATCCTTGAATTTGTATAGTGCCATCAAAGATTCTGAATAGTCAAAGCAATCTTAAGAAAGAAGAACAAAGCTGGAGGCATCACACTCCCTGATTTCAAACTATATTACAAAACTACAATAATTAAAACAGCATAGTACTGGCATAAAAATAAGCACATAGATCAAAGGAACAGAATAGAAAGACCAGAAATAAACCCATGCATACATAGTCAATTAATTTACAACAAAGAAGACAAGAATATACAATGCAGAAGAGACATTCTTTTCAATAAATGGGCCTGGAAAAATTAGACAGCCACACACAAAAGAATGAAACTAGATCACTATCTTACACCAGATACAAAAATTCACTCAAGGTGGATTAAAGACTTGAGCATAAAACCTGAAACTATAAAACTCCTAGAAGAAAACATAGGTAGTAAGCTCCTTGACATAGATCTTGGCAATGAGTTTTTTAATCTAACACCAAAAACAAAAGCAACAAAAGCAAAAATGAGTAAGTGGGACTACATCAGAGTAAAAAGCTTTTGCACAACCATCAACAAAATGAAAAGGCAACCTACTGAATGGTAGAAAATATTTATGAATCATGTATCTGATAAGGAGTTAATATCCAAAACATATAAAGAACTCATACAATTCAACACCAAAAAAAACCCCAAACCGTTTTTTAAGTAAAAAAATGGGCAGAAGATATGAATAGATATTGTTCCAAAGAAGACATACAGATGGCCAAGAAGACGTACAGATGGCTTTTCATACATATGAAAAGATGCTCTACATCATTAATCATAAGGGGAATACAAATCAAAACCACAGTGAGATATCAGCTCATACCTGTTAGAAAGGCTATTATCAAAAAGACTAGAAATAACAAGTGTTAGCAAGAATATGGAGAAAAAAGAATGCTTGAGCACTGTTGGTGAGAATATAAAGGTGTAGTCACTACAAAAAACAGTATGGAGTCTCCTCAAAAAGTAAAAAATATAACTCCCATAAGATCCAGAAGTTTCACTTCTGGATATTTATCCAAAGAAAACAGAAAGACTAACTCAAAAATATATATGAACCCCATCTTCATTGCAGTAATGTTTATATAGCCAAGATATGGAAACACCTAAGTGCCCAATAAAGGATGAATGCATTTATACACACACATACACACACACACAGAATGGAGTATTGCTCAGTCATAAAAAAGAATGAGGTCCTGCCATTTGTGGCAACATTGATGGACTTCAAGGGCATTATGCAAAGTGAAACCAATAAGAGAAAGACAAATACTATATGATCTCTCTTTTATGCAGAATCATTAAACACAATAATTAAATCAATAAACCAAGCACGCAGATCCACAGAACAGGTTTCGATGGTTGCCAGAGGTGGGGGTGGGGGTAGGGATAGGGGGTAAGGAGTGGGAAAAATGAATGAACTATTCTTTTTGTTTGTTTAAATAAATTGATTTACTTAAAAAAAAAAACTGCACAATCTATTTCAGAAAATAGCAGAGGAAACAGCATTTCCAAACTTATTTCATGAACCCAGTACTATCCTGATTTCAAAACCAGACTGAAAAAGTACTTAAAAAAGAAAACTATAAATCAATGTGTCTCATGAATTTAGATGCAAAAATAAAAAAATATATATTAGCACTTGAATCTACCAGTGTGTGAAAAGAATTATATACCATTACCAAGTTGGAGTTATTCCAAGGATGCAAGGCTGGTTCAACATTTGAAATCAATCGATGTAATCCATCATGTCAACAAACTAAAGGTAAAAAGTCATATGATGTTATTGATTGATGCAGGAAATACATTTGACAAAATTCAACGTAAATACACACACATACACACACACACACACACACACACACACACACACACAATAAGCTGTAAAAAAAAAAAAAAAATGCCAGGAAATAGTGTGTGTTAAGGGAAGAGAAGATTGCAGTGGAAGATAGCAACATATTTTTTAATTGGGTTAAGAAACAGAACAAAGTTACCAGAGATGGTCCATGGACACTGCTTCTAGGTTTAGCAATTAGACCTGGTAAAGAAGATGTCACTTTTAGAAAAATATAATGAAAGAATTGCACTGTCATAATAAAAAGACACACCATTCTTTTTAGTATTATATTACAAAATGCATTGTAAAATAAGAAAACAAGGACCAACCAGAAAATATGTCCTAAATGGCATCTTTTTTTAAGGGAAATCAAATCAGGAAGACATTTAGATGTCTAAAATTTAGATGTTGCACAGGTAGATTGATCAGAGAGGAAATTCAGATTAGACAGAAATATATCAGCATTACTAGAATATAAATGTGTGAAGTTAGTGAACTCAGAGAAAAAAATATATAGGCCACCAAGATCTTTAGGAAACAAAGACATGGAGAGAAAGCAAACAAGTGTGGACATTTTGCATTTTTTCAACCAAAAAAATGAGCCGACACACAAAAGTAGGACAGAACTATAGGAGTCTAACCAAATCAAGTTCCAGCTTCCCCAAAGGCTGTACTGTGCCTACATCCCTCCTGCTTGCCTCAGCTGGACTTCTCCCCTTTTCCATGGCATTTAACTAAGAAACCACCGGAAAGGCAGTAACTCATTATTCAAGGCACAGAAATACTTGTAGTTGGGGCCAGCTTAGAAGAAGTTTAGAGAAGCCACTAGTAGGGATATGCAGCAAAACGAAAGGTCATAGGGAGCTGAGAAGAGGGTCTTGGCTGTGGGTGTAGGTCACCTGTTCCATGGCCAGCAATGATGCTGGAAGATCCTCACCCCAGTGAGCAGCTGCACATTGTAATCCAGAACAGAACGGGGGCTTAACATCAGCCTTTCCACAAGAACTCATGCTAGGGCACACAGGTACACTCACACACACATGGCTAGCAGGGGTGGTCTGTAGAGAAATGTCAAAACCATTCTAATCCCAGAGGAAGGGCCCCACACCAGTCCTATCACCTTCTTTACCTACTTGGTCCCCATTGTTCTTTTCCCAAGCAGCAGAGGACAGAATGTGAGACAAGAATCACAGATGTTCATCTCAGTTCTGCCACTAACTATGTGCCCTTGAGGCCAAGAAAGGCTGAATGGCTGAATGGGGGGCTGGGAGGTCTCTTGCTAGCATTTCTCTGGGTGTGGGGGTGTGGGTGTGCGTGTAGGTGGGTGTGTATTTTTTTTCTGGCACAAACTGATGAATAACTAATTGTCTCCTTTTTTAGTCAACTAAACTAACTAAACAAGAACAGGTTTTAATGTTTTTGTTTATTTGCTTGTTTATTGAACTGGCAAAGAATCTTTGGGTGTATTTTGCATTTTTTGCTCTGGTGAACAAATTCCAGGATGCTGCAAAAAATAAGAGACTTTCCTAGACCATAAATTTCGTATTGAATATATTTGGAAAATTTAAAAAGCCTTCCTGAAAATGGCCAAAATATTTTAATTGCATTCATAAAATGTTATCACGTGGCAAGACCACAGTGATTGGAATTGAATGAAACAAAATGCTTGTTCTATTGTTTTAACAAAAGATACACCACTGAGATTTTTTTTTTAAATAGGATATTTGAATCAGGCATCCAGGTAACAAAAAGCTACTCTGTTTTAGCATTTATTTACTATGGTCCTCAAAGCTGACTATACATGCAAATCACCAAGGGAACTTTTAGGATATTCTGATGCCAGGGCACTGCCCCTGAACAATTAAAGCAGTCCTCTCTAGGGATAGGGACTGGGCATCGGCAAATTTTAAAAACTCCCTAGGTGATTCTAATATGCAGTCAGGGTTGAGAACAACTCATTTAGACACTGCTGTCCCAATTAATATTTAAACAGTCACAGCCCATTGGCTTCACTAATCCAGCTGTATTACCACCGGCATATAAAAGATTATTTTTTAAATACCATATGAAAAGGAGGATCAATCGGCTCTTGAAGTGCAAGTTACTCTGTAATCCTACTGATGCACTGTCCATTCAGGTAGTCCTCTTGTGTTTTAATTCATCACCTGTACTTCTGTAGAACTGAAAGTGTTAATCCTTTGTCACAGATGCTAGTGCAAACCTTGATATTGAATAATCCACTGAGTTGTGTGTTTAAGATCTTTGCTTCATTAAGTCACCAGATATTCCTGGCAGCAGAAGAGTGGCAAGATGTCAACCTGAGCTTTGCTGAGCCAAAAGAATTAGCTTTTACCGTATTTCTAAAGATGAATGTGCTCTTAGAGCATGTCCATTAGTCCCAATACTCTAATGAATGTGTGGCTTGACAGACACAATAATTGGCATAGTTCAGAGTGTAAGAGAATCACTTTGATAAATCAGAATAAGGTCAACTGAAAGAAGAAACAAGGATTTCGTTTTCACATATTTCTAACCATAGCAACAAGAAAGAATAAGTAGTAAAAAACAAGATTAGGTAGACTGATAATCCATCAATGTGGAACCTCCTCGTCTCATTAACACTAATCAATAGAAAGGTGGCTTTGCTGTAAAACAGTGGCACTTAAGTTCCATAGGACTCACTATGTATCCTAGCAATGTCTGTTTTTCTTTAGAAGTCTGGGAATCTTATCTACTGGAGCTAATCTCTGGAATTTCTGGCCTTATCTCCTGATTACTACCCAACGAGATAGGTCACTTAGAATAGTCTAAGATTTTATTTCCCCATGAGTTTACCATCAACATTTTCCTCTTAAAACATCAGCCCTGACCTTAAATGTAGCAGGGCTTTCTTGGTTGGCTCTGGAAACATTTATAGCACTCAGATATAATTCTTCTGATTAAAATATGTTTTGCTTCTACTCTTCAGTGAAACAATAAAGGGAGATTGCAGAGCAAGCCCTTCTATTCCCTCCTAGAAGGACCTGCTGTGAACTATAAAAGAGAAATACAAAAGTAAATTGCTTCAAATGAACATGAGACCTGCTGGCTCATGCTGGGTCATACTAAAAGAGACTTCCCTCTGTCCAGGCAATAACGAAGGGGAGTCTAATTCTTAACCAAGCTTGACATGTGTCTGAGACAAGACGTTAGTCATGCTTGGCTTCATCTACTCAGGAATCTCTTGTTTAATTTAACTCAATGACTTTGGATTATGCAGGAGGAGCTGATTCTAAACCTGACTTAGAACAAAAGAATCTAAATAGGAATCTGAAACCATTCCTATCTCTTCTGGATTCCAACCTTACTGTTAGGAAGAAAAACAAATCAAGCCGGGAGAATGTGATATCTTTCTTTGACAGAATTACAGATTTAAGGGTTTAAAAAAAGTGGAACCAAGAGGTGCCTAGATGGCTTAGTCTGGTTAAGTGTCCGACTTCGGCTCAGGTCATGATCTCACAATGTGTGAGTTCAGGCCCTGCATTGGGCTATCTGCTACCAGCACAAAGCCTGCTTCAGATCCTCTGTCCTCCTCTCTCTCTGCCCCTCCCCACCTCCCTCTCTCTCTCAAAGTAAATAAATAAACATTTTTTTAAGTGGAACCAACTGTGATAAGTTATTTGGAATTTTTGAAAGGCTTTTTGATATTTGATGACTATCATATGTCCTATTTTTAATAAATTTGAAACATTTGGCTTAAAAACATATGCAGAGAGAAAATTGATGTGTATGCTAATGACAGACAGGGATGGTAGGCAAAACCACTGGGTTATGATTCTGGGCCAGCTAAGATGATACAGGTTATATGTGATCTTCTTTAACTATTTACATTTTTATTTTTCAGTTGGGCAGTTAACATAAATGTTTTATGTGACTACTAAGTTCTCAGCATTACAAGACACACACAGAAGAATTATATGACCACCTCTACTTCAAGGAGCTTGACTTCAGTTTGGGAAGCTCAAAACCCGATTAAGCAAGTCATGAACCATCAGCAGGCAAAGCATATGAGGCCATGTTTGTGGGAATTAGGAATAATGGAGTCCAAAACATTCTCTTCTATATTTCAGCAATTTCCTACTTCACGGAGATCAATGACAACTTGACTTTGCCCTTATCTGAGGACTAGTCCTTACACCTTTGGGAAAATTCTCTCTGTAAATTATTCTTCATTTTATGTCATATGAACCCAATCCAAACCAATTCAATATTCTCTGGTGGCTTTCATAGATTTTTGACCCCAGAGTGAGAAATGTATTTTACATGATGATGCCATACCCACTACAATCATATAACTGATAGGGAATTTTAATGAAACCATTGTAAGTTTTACAATGTATGATGCCCTGTGATACTTTCTATTCTATTCAATTCTATTATATATCCTTTTTTTAAAAAGAAATTGCCAATCATGACCCACTGAATTGATTTTACAATCTACTAATGGGGTCATCCTGCTACAGTTTGGATGATATCACTTGAGTCTAGATCTTTACTTTGAATGCATCTGGTGAAATGTATCATGGATTTAAGGATCGCACATTCCTTAAATAAATTACAGCTGGATTTCCAACAAGGGCTTTAAAAACATGAGTTGGCTTCATAAGTGCCTGTAAGCATGGGTGATAGATAGTTGCTTGAATCAGTCCTGAATCCATATATACCTTCTACTTTTGGCATTAGTGGGTCATAAATTTGTTTTCCCAGCCTTTCCACCTTTTGGGTACTACCTCCAACTTCTAATATTAAAACTGAAGCTTTATTAGTCAAAATATATTTTGATATCTGACTTCCACCACAGTCCCAGTGTTTTTTAGGGTCATGTTTTAAAAATAAGTGCCCTTGGGCGTGAACAATCTCTGCTGGATTCCTTGTCAGGTACCACAAACTCAAGGACAGACCTCTTCAATATACTTCTCCACAGTAGGAAGATCATTACAACATTTGGCATTTGGATCCTAAAATTACAACCATCTATGATTGAAACTAAAAGGAGCGATAGAAGGGAAAGATAAGATAATCTGTTTTGATGCTGAAGATTGAATACAATATTCAAATTAAATGCACAAATTTCTTAATGAAAAAGATACCAAATTGCTTTCAGTTCAAGGGCAGTAGAAATTCATTGTTTTAAAAAACAGAAGCACATTAGAGATATTCCATGTTATAGGAAAGATACATTTATCACTATTTACATAAGGGACACAACCCACTAAATTTGCAGTAGAGCCAGATTTGTTATCATTTGTTTACAGTCTTGCATCCCAGGTGAAAAAATGTAAAGACAGTTATTATTCATTCAATAAATATTTATTGAGCACTCACCACATAGCTAACACTATCCTGGGCTCTGAGGAAACAGATGAACAAACCAAGCATGGTACAGACCTGTATTTTATTGGGTGAAGGTGGCAAAACCCCAACAATAGATAAAGGCAATGAGCATCCAATACCAGTAAGTGTATGTAAAGAAGTAGAAGTGATACCAAATACCACTACTGTGTGGGTACTTCAGGTAAACTGTTTGAGAGAGCCTGTCTGTCAACAACACAATGTAACCAATAGCTGAGTGGCCGTAAGTGACAGTCCTGGAATGACTGAAGAAAGAACACAGCCCACCAAGGAACAAGCCTGCAGGAGGAATGGAAAGAAAGCTAGTGATTCCAGGATATGGTAGGCAAGAGGGGGAGCATCATGACATGAGGCTAAGGAGGAGGCAGGGACAAAATCATGTTTGAATTTTACTTTAAATATTATGGAAAGTCTTTGTTGTGTTTGGGGCAAATTGAACTCAGGCTTTCAAAAGACCATTCTGATTATCACGTGGATAGTGAACTGCAGGGAAACAAGTGGAAGGAGGGAAACCAGTGAGAAAGCTACTTTTGTAGCCAGGAGAGAGATGACATTAGTGTAGACTAGGGTGACAGTGGTGATGGCTTTACTACTTGGCGATAATGAATGATATAGCTGGTCTGAGGGTGAAGGTAAAATGGTGCCACATAAAAAGTGATGTCCGCAGCATATCCTCATGTAAATGCATTAGGAATAAAGCAAAAAACAAATATGGGTACAGGAGATACCCCTCTCACTCCTGTGTATATTTTTAAGATACGAATAATTGAAATTCAGGAAGTGTCTTCACATTGAAAGTCTCAGAAACCACCATTGTTCTCAGGACCCTTGTTAAAACTGGGCATCATACATGCTATGACTCAGGATAAGACTCTTTCATGAAAGAAACTTAGTTCCATAAGGAACTCTCTTACCACAATAGAACAAGAGATTAAAATGCCATAAAGTGGGAAAACTGGAAGAAAAATTATGGGGGAAAAAAGGTGAGAGATAGCAAGAAATCAAAAAATGTATCCAAATGCTCTAGTCAAACCTCTCCTCAACCAAGTAGCAAATCAGTCTTATGGCTCCTACAACTCAGGATGTTACTGTGAAAGGACCCCAGAGATGATCCAGCCCTCAAAAATATTTGAGGAATTGAAATGAATTTTGCAAAGAAAGAATCTCTGCCTTTATCCTCGCTAAGAGCTTTATTAGAGATTTCAATTCCATGCTAATCACAAAATTTGAAGCATTCAAATAATAATCTAATTTCAAAAGTGGTTTGGAATATGTATCTACCATCCATTTCTCTTTATGGATTTATGCTCTGGAAATTTCTGTTTGTGAACTTCCTTTGTTAGTCAATATGTGAAGATATACCTCCTTATTAGGAAGTAAAATACATTCAGAGTTAAATTTTCACAGTTGGAGGGTTTTGCACCTTAGGTTACTTTAGAAACCATTACTTAGATTATGTTTAAGTTTCATTACTGAGTTAAATAAATCATCCCAATTCCCTCCTCTTCTAGACTCATAATTTTATAGTCTAAAACTGTTCTTCCTTAAGGCATATACTTCATTTTTCCCTGACTTTGGCTGGCTGCCTTTTACCTTCATAGTAACAGGAATTAATTTTAATCAGACTTTCTCCTCTACAGGTTTCCATAACATCAACATTGTAGTAATGTAGGGTTTTATTCCAAAAAGAATTGTAGTTAAGTTTCCTTAGGCCATGATGTACATAATTTCCTTAAAATACGCTTTTATAAAAGGCAAAATATTCTTCTTTTTTTTTTCTTTCAGAACTCACTGGATCAAATTGTATAAATACTTTCAGGTCTACCACTGTTGACATACCTATGTATTTCTTGCCAACTTCAGCCTGATTCATTGCTCTTGGCTTGTTCCTAGGAATAATACCAAAACTGTTGAAAAAAGGCTTCTTGTAATACCAAGAGCCAACCTCTGGTTCTTCTCAGTTATGCTGTGATTATCTCAATCAGTATCTCAGGAATTAAACATGTTAGTTTCAGTTCTCTAGTTATGTAATTATTCTCAGGAAAAAAAATGTCCTTACCTGTTCTTTATGATTGGGTCTTCTAAAGGTAAAATTAAATAGGACAAGGATGATCTTATATGTATCATTTAAAATAAAGAGGATTTGAGACCCAAATTATCCAATTAAGTGCTTAATTATTCACTTTCAACTGAGAAGGTGACAAAAGAAGAGGGAGAAGGGAAAAGTCCTATAAATAAAATACAATTTTTTAAAAGCCTAACAGAGTAATTTCAAAAATAAATCCAAATTTTTTAATTGTCTCTATATCTTGCCAAAAGCATAACCTCAAAGAAAAATTTGGGAGAAAGATTTCCTAGCTAACCCATGGCCATCCTCTCCCATTTCATATTCAGTAGGACCTTATCATCTTTGCATAGTTGACTAGTGGCAGGCAAACTCCAACCCTTTGGACCAAAAAATAGTAATAGTTTTATTGTACTACAGTCAACTCATTTATTCATTTGCCCTACAGAGTTGAGTAGTTGCAGTAGAGACGGTATGGCACATACAGACTGAAGTATTTGCTACCTGACCCTTTACAAAAGAAGTTTGCCCATATCTACTATAGCCCTTTTAAATTAACTAAATAAGGAGGCCACTGGACTGAGATGGCTCTAATGCCACAAGGGCTTATGCAAACAAACCAAAATCTAAGCCTATAAATACCTCAGGGTTACAAAATCAAAATGCTAAGGACAATCAATCACAAACAGCCAACTAGGCTTTAAGCTATAGCCAATCAATAATTTCCTTTCTTTGCTTCCACACTTTCTCTAAGGCAGTCCTTCCCCTGGGTCCTGATAGTGGAGTCCTCTTTACCATTTCTGGTTTGACATTGCCCCCATTCAAATGGATACACACTCAAATTCAAAAATTTTAATATGCTTCAGTTTATCTTTTCACAACACATTATTGCTAGTAGTTATTGTCATAGTCTGTGTAGGTGCTCAAATCCATTTAATAAATTATCCTAATTATATAAAGAGTTATGAAGGTTAGAGTAACCCAGAATTTTTCCCTCTGCCCCTCCAGATTCACTCTCCAATCTTGACTTAGCTCTGAGCCCTAGGAAATTATCTCTATGGATGCAACAGTAGCAAGTATCTTTGCCCCATTGCTTCCTGTTGGATCCAGAAGTCACCAGTGAGAGATCAAAGGATAGGTGGTATGATGTGCTTTAACATATTTTCTCCCCCAAGTGCCTTCCTGCCTGGCAGCTGTTGAACTGGCTATACCCCCTCCATGCTCCTGTCTGCAGTCATCTCTAAAACTACAGCCATTCTTTCTGGGTTATGGTAACTACTCCCTCCTCTGGCTCCCTCAGACCTACCACAAGATGCGGAAGTTCTTACTTACACAGGGGAGTTTTGTCATTCCTTATTGATGTCCCCACCATCAAATGTAGATAAGAGCTTTGTGAAAGTATCATTGGTTACCTGATTAGAGTGCTGCTTTTCCTGCAAGAACCTGGACTGACTCATAAAGTAACCTTCCAAGGCTGTGCCTAAGCAGATGTGGATTTAAATGTCATATATTTCAATGACTACCTGTATGACTTTGAGCAATTTGTTTAACCTCTCTAAGCCTCTGACAACTGAGAATAATACTAACCACAAACAGGTGCTAAGAGAATTCAATGGCATGTTGATAAACTGCTTAGCACAATATTTGGCACTCTGAGGAAGTCCTCAGTAAATGGTAGCTGTTACTATTTTCAGTTTTAAGCATCTAACATATTCACATATCAAGAAACAAGTGTTTCAAGAATTAAGAACGCATAGGAATGTTCCTATTACCTTAATAAGTTTATGGCCAATTCTACCAATACTATTTTATCTAAATTTTTTGTTTCAAATTAGTACACTGTGTTATGTTAGATCAGTGATTCCCAATGTGGTGAAATTTTGCCTCCCCTGCCCTTGGCAATGTTGGAAGACATTCTTTATTGTACCCTCTTAAAGGGGAGGGAAGGTGTGCTACAGGGATCCAGTAGGTAGAATCAGGGAAGCCCCTAAACACAGTACAGTGCACAGGATAGTCCCCCCAACACAGAGAACTTTCCAGTCCAAAGTGTCAATAATCTCAAGACTAAGAAACCCTGAATTAGATGTTTTTGGACTTTTTTTTTGGGGGGGGGGACTTAGGAGAGTGAGAAGTGTAGCCAACTTTATACTCCTCACACTTTCCAGTTTAGAGTTAGATATTCATGAGAAAAAAAAATAGATATGCATGCCATGTAAACGGTGAAAAAGCGTTTTCCTAACATTTCAACAGTAACAAAAAAAGATTTTTCATAAATAGGCAAATCTGTAAAATATTTGTTTTTTATTTTTAAGTAAACAAGAGTCTTTTAAGAGTTTCATCACCCATTAAGTATGAAAGTGAACAAGCGGTAACAACACCCATTTTAATAATGTAAAAATGGTGGAGAGCAAGTATGTTGTTCATCATCACAAAAATTAATCACAGTACAAGTGGCCTCAGTGATTCATTTTATCTCCCTCCCCATCTCCCACGCCACTCCCGAGGGCCTCTCCCCTAAATCCCGTAACACACTGTTGCATTTCTACGGAGCTATATCACTTCGCTGCACAATTTCGCACACTACAGAGGAACAGGTCCTTTAGCAGTCATTCAAAACAGCATTTTGGGTTTGGGGGTTTGTTTTTTGGTTTTTGTTTTTGGGTTTGGGTTTGTTTTTGTTTTGGGGGGATTTTTTGCAAAGCACGCGGATATTCCTCTTCCTTCTTTTGTGTTACATCTATTGGTGTTAGTACCAGAACAGTGTCTGAGAGAGTCCCTAGTCATTCAATTCTTTCAGCTTTTATTCAAAATCGTCCTTCCTCACACGCCCACCCAGGCTCCTTACACACACATTTCACAGGACTCAGAACCCACAGGAAGGAGTCCACGGGGGTCTAGACTGGAAAACAAATCAGCTGCAAACAAGACGCCCATTCTAAATTCAAAATCCCTGCTTCCTTCTGAAGATTAAGTCTTTGTTGTTGGGTCAAGCTTGACTGCTTCCTCCTTCTTTCCTCAGAAGGCACTCTCTCCCAGGAAACTTCCTCTGTCCTTCATGAAATGAGTGGGCAGTACCCTGCAGGGTTTCAGACATGCCCAGATGTATCTGCACCTAAGGTGATTGGCTCAAGCAAGAACCTAGCTGTAACAGCATTTGTAGTACTTTCACCTGACTGTAATCAAATCCATTAGCATTGGCCCTTCCTGACTTGGAAAAATTGGTTAACAGACCAACTCTTTGCTTACTGAATTCTTTATTAACTCTAATTCTTTCCAAATAATTGATATCCAAATATTCTATAAAAGTTAATACTAGGACTAGAAATCTCCCAAGTGAACATATTCAATGGAAACTACAGAATATACTCAGAGTAACAACTATTCAGATGATTTTGCAGGTAAGTGCCTTTATGGAAGCTGATACTTACTATGCAACTTTAGGGGAAAATACAATAAAACCCTATTATGAGATACCTTCCTATATCACTAATCCAATTATACTGCAGGACAAAATTGTATTTCTGTGTTAAAATGAAATATACTTTATTCCTTCTCCTATGCTATAGAGTATATCGAGTTATTCTCCTTGGTAAAAGTGACTTAATGGTGATGAATCGCCCTTGACTACCTTAAAATTAATTCCTGATATATTGCATTATTTTTAAATATGTGAAATAAGAGAAAAACCTACTTTTTGTATTGAAAAACTTCTATTTTCTATTACTGTGTTAATGTGCAGAGTGAGAACGGTTCATGTATTACAATTACATCTTTTTCTCTCTAGATTTAGCAGAGGATATGCTAAATTTCAGAAGCTCAAACAGAAAGACCTTTGAATAGGTTTGGAACTGCACAGATGAAATGCGGAAGTGAATATACAAAGAGGTAACACTCAGGGTCGTTCTTGGGCTTTGTCTCCCGAGAATCACTTCCAATGGCACCAGAAAGATTTGTATAAAGCCGTATATCGCACACAACAGCAGGGTGACTGTCTATGATCGTGGAATCTTGGAGATAGTGTGCTGCCAAGGTTCAAAGAACGCAGAAAGAGGACTGTACAATGGCTTATGTTCTAAGAAAGAATGCTCTGCTATATATAGAGGTAGATTGAAGAGAAAAGTGGCATTTTAGCAATTTTATGAAAATGGAAAGTATTTAGAAAAACTGAGCCTGTGTTCCTATCAGGGTCAGCTAATGTGACTCCAAAAACCATTCTGCTCAGTTAAACATGCATGAAGAAGTTATATTTTGTGTAAATGTACTTCACAGCATGATTAGAGTTCTTTCAAGGAGATACCTTATTGAATAGGTTTTTCAACTTCACATGTTCACATTCTTGAAAGACTAATGGATCCTTCATTAAAGAGATCACAGCTTTTCAGGTGTCATGCTTGAAGACACACAATGAATTGGTCATTAAGAAAATTCAGCCACGCAGAAAGGACAGGAGAACAACTGGCCGACTCCTCTAATGACTCAAACAATGTTGGGAGAGCTGCTGTCATGTACAGGCTGGTTTATAGTTGCAGAACAAGCATTAATTTTTCAGACATTACAACTAGGTGAAAGAATCAACCACCTCAGGAGAAAGTGTCCACCTTCTGAAAAAACAGTTTGTATACTGGTGCTTTTCATCAGAACAGATCTACTCACAGTGAATGTTACCACTGTCCCATTGTATTTATTTCGGCCATAAAGTGTTATGCACCATGGACACAAGTCAAAGTAATCATATTTAGGTAACTCATTATTTTCTCTTTAGATCATATACATTCAAGAGACCACGGCTTTAAGATTACAATATTGTGAAATAAAAATACATTTTTCACTTTCTGAATTGCCTCATGTGGATTTCCTTAATTTAGGCTGGCTTACTAGTAATGAAAAAAACACTTGACTTGTCCATTGTGTCCAGTTAATCAAGACTTACCCTAAAACTCTAAGGAATGAGTAGATCTGTTTTCCTTCCTCTAAGTTTATCTAAATATTTGAACTCAAGATTTTTCTGCACCTGGCTGAAAGGTAGACAAGAATTAGAGAGGAAACCCAGTCTCCGGCCGCAATTTCACAACCCTCTCTCTGCCCCTTTGCCACTGTCATAGGGAAAAAGATTCTGGTAGAGGCTGTTCCTTCAAGGATAAACTGACAATTTGCTAAGCATATGTAAAAGCACTCTGGTAACTTTTCGATTAATTTTGAGATTTTTTTTTTTCACCTTGTGGTGCTTCAAGGCCAAACGAGCCCTCAAGGAGGTCACAGGAATGTAAGAACATAAGAAATGCCATAATAGGTCAAATTAATGAGCCAGTTAGTCTGATGCACTTTCTCGGAGAATCGCAACAAGGTACATTTTGTGCATGTTGTCAATTTCAAAATATTTGAGGCTATCATTGGGAGCGGTTTTTAGATCAGGTATCTATTTCAAATGTGCATGGTTCCCTTTATTCATTTTTAATGCATATTCACCCATAAATTCATTTAAACCCATCTGATGATACTTGAACCACGTACTACTTTTTGTGTAATGAGCTCTATAAATCTGTTGCCTTTAATTTGGCCTAAACTACCTGCTTCACAATTCCAAGGGTTTCCAGATTGAAGTTTGCTGGAAGTTGGTAGACCAGTAACTACACTTCTATACACTCTAACTGTGGTCTCTATATTGAGTTGATTAAATATTTAAATCCTCCCAACCAGGTGGTTACCGATTGTCCATCTACAACTCCTAGCACTTCTTGCCAGCTTTTTATTACCCATGGTCAATAAGTTCCTTCGTAAAGTCTACTTAAGTATTTTCTGTTGTTTAGCCTATTTTCTTCTTTTATTAGCACAAATGATCTGGATTCTCCTCACCAAAAAAGTAAATAAATAAATAAATAAATAAGCATTGTTTCTCAGGGCTGAATAGTAGGCACATGACCGCCAAAGAGGCAGGGTGTGCAGCCGTCATAGATCCATGAACATCTGGGCCTGTAGAGATGTATTTTTAATTGAAAACAAACTATTAGTTTTCCAAAAACTCATTGAAAAAGCAAAAATAAGAAACAAATATCTGTATTGTATTCTTTTATCCACAAGAGTAAAACAACTTTAGTACAACAAGACCTGTGCCATGTTTCCCATAAAGGAAAACACAATGAAACAAAATGACGTTTTTTTCCAGCTTGGAAGGAAGTAAATGTTTGATATAAATAGGAAGGGAGGGGCCATCCATGTCTTGAGTTGCAGTAAGGTCCACATTACAGTCTCTCAGCCCTGGCTAAACTGCCGTGTGGTTGCCTCACTCCTATAATTTTTGACTGGTCTAGGAGAGAATGGCTCAATCTCAGAGCTGGTAGAGACCGGAGAGATTTTCTTTCTTACTTTATAGATAAAGAAACTGGAGTTTAAGCAGAGAGTTTAAATGGCTTTCTTGCAGCCACACAGCTGTTTATGGCAAAGCTAGGTATTAGATCCAAGTGTGGCTTCCACACCACCATGGATAGCAGGGCTGTCCCTGCTCCATGGGATCTGTTCTTTCTTGGGACCACCCAAGGTCACTACCGGGATAATATCTTCTTCCAATAAGACTTTGTTTTCTTCTAAACTCACACAACACACGCAGTTATTTAGTGAGTAATTAAAACAAAAAAGAAAAACCAAATACACCCAAATCCTACCTTCATTTCTCAACCCACCAAGTAATCCAATAAATTATTTACTTAGGGATTACTTGGGTTAAACAGCATTCCCTGCATACTGTATGAGATGGCTTTGATTTCAAGCTTGTTTTAAATAAATAGTTCTATCAAAATAGAATGGCTTTAACTTTCAGCCCTGGGAATAAACAAATAGTCTCAATCAATGACGCTGAGACAACCATTTAACATTTTTCAAGAGGCTAAGAAAAGAAATATTTTCATGCCTACAACATTAAGTCAGAAATAGCCTTTGGCACATCTTTAGCTTGGTCTTTTCAAAGGTTGTGGGAAAATATGGGGGGGAAAATATAAGCAAAATTAGCAAGCTACCATGACAACAGCAAATACTCAGAAGCAGAGTTGAAACTCTGTAAATCTCACAGGGAAGCAGAGGAGGGTCCCTAGGACAGTTCATCAGGAAAGAGGCATCGAGCATAAAAAGAATTATTGCTAAATGGACAGATATTGGAACAGATATTTATTGTAATGGATTTCCTGTGGAGTAAAATTTTATCAAAAGGGCACTATTACCGAGGAGAGACCATTTGCTTAAAATTATAAGTGTTTTTTGCTGTATTGAACTCAATGTGGAAATGCATGTCCTACATTTTCATTTCTGTGGGCTGTCATTTGTTTTAATGGACACAAGAAGCTGCATGTTTAGGGGTAAAGAAAAAGTACATGGAGAAGTTTTTAGCATTCTGTTTGCCAAAGTGGCTGAGTCAGGACTCAGGAGTAGACACAGATCTCCCAGTCTTTTTCTATCACAGCATGATTGTTTTTCCTAGTTATATTGTAAGTCTTAAATACTTACATTCTTTCATTCACTCAAAAAATATTGGCATGCAATTACCATATACTGGTCTTCTATAGCTTTAGGAATACAGAGCTGAACAGAAAAGAAAGTGTACATTACATCCTAGTTGAAGAGAGTAGGAAAACAGAAGTAAGTAAATCAGTATATAACAAGAAAATGTCTAGACAGGAGGACCAATGAGTGTAAAGGCCTTGAGTCAGGAAAGGGTTTGGCATGTGTCAAGAACAAGAGGAGGCAAGTCTACCTGGGGCACAGTCAGCTAAAGGGAGTGTACTTTGTGACGATGTTTGCAATAGAGTTCAGACCATTACAGGAGTGCAGCAGGAATTTTTCATTCTTGTCCCCAACCATCTATTTCTCAGACATCTGTCAGAATAAGCTAAAAACATAATCCCTCGCCTGGATTGTTGCAGTAGGGGTAGATTCTCTACTGAAAATGAAAGTTGAAAATAGAATTGAGAAGTCATGATGATGGCATGGATGTGGGAAAAGAAAAGGGGACAGTAACAAGTCCTAGGTTTTTGGTCCAGGGCAGTGAGCGAATGGTTGTGCCATTTACTAAGATGGGCAAGGCACAGAGAACACATTTGAGGGAAAACCTCCTGACGAACAAATTTGGAACGTCTATTAGACATCCAAATGATAACAATATACATTCCATGGTTCAAGGTAAAGGGTTAGGGTGATACTCGAAGGTCATCAGCCTACAAATGACACAAAGCAATGGGCCCAAATGCAACCATCTAGAGAAGAGACAGAACCCATAGGCTAGCCCTGGGCTACTTCAACATAGAAGTGGGGGATGGAGGAGTCAACAAGGAGCCTGAAAGAAATATATCACAAGGGAAGAATAGAAATAAGTTTAATGTGTGTCACAGAAAACAACTCTTATATATTTCCAAAAATAGAATAGTATTCAAAAATAGTATCAGAGGTGGCTCTGATACTGCTGAAAGGTTCAGTAAGGAGGGGCACCCGGGTGGCTCAGTCAGTTAAGCATAGGTCATGATCTCACAGTTCATGAGTTCAAGCCCCACACCAGGCTCTGCACTAACAGTGTGGAGCCTGCTTGGGATTCTCTCTCCCTCTCTCTCTCTCTCTCTGCCCCTCCTGCACTCTTTCTCTTTCTCTCAGAATAAATAAACTTTAAAAATTGTTAAAAAAAAAAAAAAAGAATAAAAGGAGAAGTGTACGTTGGATTTGACAACAGGTAGGTCATTGGTGATATTTAAGATTAGTTTCCCTGGAGTGACAGAAATGACCACAGTTTTGAGGGGAATGAATCATGAATGAGAGAAGTATGGAGAAAAAGGAGTGAGTCTAGGAAGCGTTTCTTCAACAAGGAAGCTGAGTTTTGTTCTACAAGAGGTAGACAAAACTGTACACTTACTAGAAGGAAATAGAGAAGGAGCTGATAAATTTTCAACCATTAAATTGACCAAAAAAGACTCAGAGGAAGTAATTATGATCAAATTTGTTTTTACCTCCTTCTTTTAAAATCTATTCAGGGATTACTTTTTTTCTCCTTTCCCTGGATGAAAATTTAGGTAATCCCATGACTTTTCTAATAATTCTTGGTAATTCCCAACTCCTACCTTAAGTCATTAAACATAATGTCAACTTTGTAGTTAAAATGTCCAATACCACGGAAGAGTCAAAGCCTCCAAATCCATCCAAAGGAAAGATATATATGAATTATGGTTTTGTGGAAAATTTATAGATGGAGGTCTAATTTCAAATCCAATAATGCTCATAGAAATAACACCTTGTAAATTCCTTGGGTGACAAAGAAGCATTGGGGTATTAAGTTCATTATCTCTTACTCACCTCCCCTCCTATGGCTGGCTGTTTTTTCTCATCCTTTCTGGGGTTGGAAGGAAAAGGAAGGAGGTGGAAAGGAAGGTGGATGCGAAGCACAGGAAAGCGCCTATGTAACAGTGCTGTTGTCAGCTGGCTTTGTGCTCTTTGGCTCAATGAAGGTTTAGAGGTGTGTCCTCTGTGGAACTTTTTCATGGGTTCCTTGGTGACCCACAACACTTGTGGCCTCTCACCTCGATTTCCCTAGACCAGATGAATGTGCTCTATTCTTGCAATTCCTTTATCTTGCCTCACTCAGACCATCTCCAGCTTCTCCTCTGTTGAAACTTTTTTCATCCTCAAAAGATGATCCTATTAGGTCAAATCAGCAGTGGTTCCAGAGCAACCTCTTCTCATTTATGACCCTAACAAACCCGTAAGAAACTCTCCTGCATTCTTTGCCCAAATAAACCCTGAGGTTATACTTAGAATTTAGTATTAATAATTAATTAATAATAGTAATAAAAATTTAGTCAATTTTTCTTCACCTTGTTTTTCTAAACCATTCCATCTCTGCCTAAGTTTTTTGTTTTCTTTGCTTTTTTATCCCCCTCCCCCCACCCAGTCTGGAGTCACACACTGGGTTCATTAAGACATCATCATGTTCTCCAAGTGGACTCTTTGAATGTCCTCTCACATCTGAGATGAAGGGCTGTGAAAGGAGGAAAAAGACATCTTACAGGGCTGCTTTTCAAAGAAATCTCCAAATCCTGCTTTTTAATCTGACCGTTCTATACTCAAATGCAAGTGTAGTATACAAGGACCACATAACCACTTTCCTAAAACTCCTTTGGAAATTCTGAATACGATTTAGCACCTACTCCAGAATGCAGCATCTATTTCATTATGGTATTCAACTGAAAATGCAAATTTAAATCTAATTGCAGATTTTTTTTAACACAGAATAATCTAAAGTAGGCTCACAAATTGATGTGAATGATCAGGGGGAAATGACCCAAAATGATACAAGAAAGAAAGGGAGTAACTACAGAAGGGAAATTCCTGGAGTGGGAAAGTGGGAACGTGATCAAGAGAGCTGGAGGAGGAACGTGATTATGTGTATCACAAGTATACCAGTATTCAATGTTTCTAATGAAAATTTAGCAAAATTTAAAAATATAATTTGATCTCATCTTTATAACTGAAGCAAATATTGATCTTGTGTCTGTTTAACCTAGTATCAGTAATACTTTACTGTCTTTTTTTTTTTTTTTACAGTCTTGAGGTTTTTTGTTGTTTTTTTTTTTTTTTTACAATTATCATGCCATGAATTCATAGGGAATGGGTTCCAGCAGCTCAGCCTCCTTTCCATTGGTCCTCACAAAGTGTGTGCTTTGCTGAGTGGGGCAGGCTGGCGCTTCAGTTGAACCCAAGTACCTTTCTCCTTGGCTTCCTTCTTTTTCTGATCATTTTCCTTCACATGCTTAAGGAAGCTATCTCGGCTCTTTGAGTGCTTAATATGCTCAATTGTACATTAATTCTCTTGGCAAGAATCTTGCCCTTAACTTGTTTACAACAATGCCAACAGCATGCTGGGTACCACTATAGACTCTTACAGTTTTGCCATAACATTTGTGGGGCGTTCCTTTTTGAACAGTGCCCATTCCCTTGATGTCCACAATATCACCTTTCTTGTAGATTCGCCTGTATGTTGCCAAAGGAACAACTCCATGTTTCCTAAAAGACCTAGAGGAGAGTACCTCTCCTCTTTCCCTTTGTGTTGGTCATTTTGGCGAATTACTGGAAGATGGCGGTTCCGGCTGCAAGGAAGGGCAATACTTTACCGTCTTTATATCAACAACACTAAAATAACAAAAGCTTCCAAATATTTTATTTTTGTAATATTTTTTAATGTTTATTTATTTTTGAGAGAAAGAGACAGAGTGCGAGCCAGAGAGGAACAGAGAGAAAAGGAGACACAGAATCAGAAGCAGACTCCAGGCTCTGAGCTGTCAGCAAATACCCCAATGTGGAGTTTGAACCCACGAGCAGTGAGATCAGCTGAGCTGAAGTCAGACGTTTAACCGACTGAGCCACCCAGGCACCCCAAGTTTCCAAATATTTTAAAGATATTATAAGCATTTAAGGTTTTAAAACAATTTTATAATGCTTCCTTTTATTGATAAATATTTAAAAGCTTCACAAACTCTTACCAAGTTATAGCAGAGAAACAAAATTGTACAGACCTAAAATCTTTTCTCTGAAATCCCCAAAATCCAAAAAGCTCTGAAAAGGGTCTTTCATAAATTTTGGTGAAAAATATTTGACCTGAAGACAGATTATAGTCTCTATCTCACTGTGGACGTTGATATTTTGCTGGGAAAATATGAATCTATTTGATCATGGGTTTGGCCCAGACCTTGCTGTAAGTATTACATAGCATATAGTATGTGCACAATATTACCCTTCCCAAATTGAGAGGCAGGTGAAAATCTGAATTCTTAAGCATTTTTGGCCCCAAGAGCTTTGGATGGCAGATTGCAAACCTTTAGTATAAACTAAAATATAGTATCTTTGTGAATTTAAGACTACTTAAGCATTTAATGAACTCCAAATTTATGGAATTCAGTATAAAGCAGAAACCCTGCCTTGGAGAAATACTAGAAAGACCTTTTTGTAACCTTGTCTTACCTATATCACCAATAGCATGCAAAGACTCCAAGGAGCAAATTAAAGCAAGATATAGTGCACTGTCTCTAAAGAAAGCTGGGCTTTTCTGCTAGCTTCCTTATTTCATCTGGCTTACAACATTAAGCATGTTAATAACCAGAGCACTCTTGGAAGTCATTTGACCAAGCCAGCCCTCAGATCCCTGGAGTTCAAGCAAAACTGCACAGTAAATCTACTGTAGTAATTTGGAATATGCATTACAAATACAAAGGGAATGTACATTTAATCCATCTCTAAAAATCATATCTTAAAATCATCAGAAAGGAGGATAAAGTTTATGGTGCATAATCCTATCCTCATGGAATTTTAGCTGACCAGCAAAATACCTTTTGATACTACATTATCTGTTTTAATCTTTAAAAAGTTCTACCCTTGACCAAAATGGTTTTCAAGAGCAATGGTGCTGAAACCTGTTGTGCGATCAACCATTGTATTTGGAGCCAAATTCTGCATCACTCACTGGGTTATCACCTAAGGAGAATAACACATTCTACTGCCTGAGAGTCATGACCACACAAATGTCTCATATCTCATGTGTTAAAACTGACTCACAATTAAAGAGAGTAAACATAGACATGTGTAAATATTAGATAATACCTTTCAACTTGAGATATGGAAACAAAAAACTTTTAAACCTTTTAAGGACAAATAACCTATTATAGGAGCTGAAGAATGTACACATTACAATTCAGCACTGTTTTATTCATTCCTTGGAAGCCTGACTATGGTAGAAACAGAATTTTTTTTTTTAAATAATGTTCAATAATGAAAATGTGGTAATTTTGCTCAGACATTAATTTTAAAAACCCAATTTTGTTAGAACTCATGTCAAGACACTAAATGTATAGGTGGTCAGTCTACCTTCTAAAATATAAATACAGAGAATAAAATATAAGCTTAATGGAAGGCTATGACACCAGTGCTAATTATATTCTCCCAAAAAACAAGGTCATTGAGAGCACTCCCCAGGAGAATGTTCTCTGGATTCTACTGTGTCCAAAAATAATATTATCTATTAAGGTGATTAATATTCATTTAGGCTTTGTTTATCAACTTCCTTTTCTGCATGAATTACTAGCAATTATCATTATGGAGAAGGAGGAGAAGAGGGAAGAGAAGGAGGAGAAGAAATGAAGATGAAGGAACTAAATGGCCCATAAAACTCTCCTACTTACAGGCCCTAATCAACCGAGTTAAAAACTAACGGCTGCTCTATCCTGAGGTGGGGGGGGAGGGGGTTGTTTCCCTCATTCTGGTTTTTTCTTGGTTGTATTGTTCTTTAGTCTACATTTTATTTTTTCATAGACTCCACACCTTCCTGAGAGTAAGCATTTCATCCTGTTTTTTGAATTTCTGGTAGTCAGAATCAATAAAAGTAAATATCCAAACAGGCTGAGGAAGTAATTTCCTAAACATCCTCACCAAATATGGTTAAAAATAAACACAAATTAAGAGTTCAGCTGTCACTGAGTTTTAGACTTTCAAACTCTAATTCATTACAAAACACACACACACACACACACACACACACACACGCACACACATGCACACATACAAATAAAATAAAATAAAATAAAATAAAATAAAATAAAATAAATAAAATAAAATAAAATAACTAAAATTACTGGAGTAACATGAAGACCTGCAGAAGCTATTGTTCAGAGATTTACTTTTTTTCTGGGAGATAAAATTTGCTTTTCCAGCTTCCCTCCCAATGTCTTGACAAAATAATGACAGGAATTAAGAACATAAAGCTTGCAACTGAATTGTAGCAATTTCTGTTTTGTAGACCTGACGTTAGATGGGACTGCTCTGCATATTATAAAGGCTAGTGTCTCTGAGGTCAGAGCTATTGGTAGTTTTATTTCCCAAATTTTTAAGGGTAATATGCTTGTTTCAGCAAAGCTCACTAATTTTGATTTCTAGTATACTGGCCTTGTCTCATAACTAAAAATATTTTTAAAAATTTAAAAACAGAACCCACCAAAATAATAAAAACGACTATTCAATGGTGATGCCCCTTTCTCGTTAACATGACTGAAAAGAAAGCTGGCATTGTCAAAAGGTACTAAACAGCCATAAATGTTTTATCAGTTTCCAGATGGGAATGATAAGCAACCTTTCACATACCCTTTCTCCTTTTTCTTTTCTTTTTTTTTAATGTTTATTCATCTTTTGACAGTGGGGGTGGGGAGCAGAGAAAAAGAAAGAGACCTAGAATCTGGAGCACTCTCCAGGCTCTGAGCTGTCAGCACTGAGTCCCACTCCGGGCTTGAACTCAGCAACTGCAAGATCGTGACCTGAGCCAAAGTCAGATGCCTAACCAACTGAGCCACCCAGGCGCCCTCTTTCTCCTTTTTCTGATTATAATGCTTTTAGATTCCATTTAGGAGTGTGTCTAATTAATTTTAACAGCTTAGCAACACTGGCCCCAAGTCATTTCCTATTTCCTCTCTTGTTGTGAGCAGAGGCACATCTCTGTAGAAGCTTGTTGGTCCCAGTGATTATCTCCTTGGACTGAGCATGTACAGGTCCAGCTTTGTACAGCTAGGAGGAAGTCTGCTAGGACTTCCTTAATAGAGGAACAAGCATTAATAGAGTGGTAATAAACAAACAGGAGAGGTAACTTAGTAACAAAAGAGAACACCTCTGAAGCTTCAAAGTTCCTGAAAAACAAATGCAGCATGTATAAGATAGTCCTATTAAAAACGTAAGACTTTTGATGACATTTTATAAAACAGAAGCCCAGTCTAGTGCCCTTTGTCTACTGTTTTAAAATCTTTATTGTTGAAATTAAAAGAAATTAGAGACAAAGGTCTGTTCTTTATTAAGAAAATAATTTACACTACATCCATTTCTTGACCTCATTACTCATTATACTTCCATTAAGGGCATTACTGTCCAATTGGCATATTGGTCAATTTAATGCTAAACTTTTGCTCAAAAAAGCATATGCCCACTTTTTTTTTAATTCATGCTAAGTTAAAATTATCTTATTTTGTCTTATATTTCTCTAAGCCAGTTTTGAAAATAGACTTTTTGGTATGTAACCAGGCCAATAAAACCTACCTACTACCCAAGGTCATTCTAATCCCTTCCCCCCGCCACCCCCCCCTCCCAAAAAAAAAAAAAAAAAAAAAAACTCTTACTTGTAGCCATGACACTATTGTGGTTTCCATTTTTCTTTTTTCTTTTTTTTTAATTTTTGAAATCTTCAATAAATTGACACCAGTATAAAAATAATACATCAAGTGATTATTAAACACACTTAAAATGATGTGATTTTTGTGTTTTTATTATGATATTTTATAGTACTCAGCTCAAAAGAAGTCAAGAGAGGGGCTGTATCTCATTTTTTATAAATAGTTGAGGATTTGACTGCATCATTCCATTATAGGTACTGATGTCAAAAAAATCACCATTTGATCACTTTAAACTTCACATATATAAGTAAAACAAACTATTAACTTAATGTGCACAGATATCTCACTGCCTTGCATGCAATAATTCATGTATTGCCCTAAAACAGAGTTCAGCACTACTTACACTTCCTGAAGAAACACACAGGTGGGACAAAGAGGTAGCTTGTAACACCTAAAGCTTCTCTCTTAATACCCTCCTATTAACCCCCCCCCCCAATTAAAAAACACCAACCCAAAAAACATAAAAGTTATTTGTGTGCTTTGCAAACACCACTTCAGGAAATGGCCCCAAACTCCTCTTTCCAATTGCATTTCCAGTATTAAAATGCTGATGGGCTTAGAGCTATTCAGAGATCCCAATTCTCCTTCCAGCCTGTAGGAGGGGGGTGGTACTTCCTGCCCACCTGGCTGATGTCTGTTATAGGACTTGCTTTGGCCAATGAAAGATGAGTACAAAGGATAAATGTCACTTCTCAGAAGAAATTTAAAATTTTTTTTTTTTTAATTTTATTTTTGTGACACAGAGAGAGACACAGCACGAGCAGGGGAGGGGCAGAGAGAGAGGGAGACACAGAATCCGAAGCAGGCTCCAGGCTCTGAGCTGTCAGCATAGAGCCCAAAGCAGTGCCTGAACTCACCAACCGGCAGGATCATGACCTGAGCCCAAGTCAGACACTTAACCAACTGAGCCACCCAGGTGCCCCTCTCAGGAGAAGTTTTCAGTCCGCATTCTCTTTTATGTCCAGATGGAGCCTCCATTGGTTCGACACCTGAGTGACCACACTGAACAGTGCCTCCCCTCTGTCAATCCCCAATGAACATGTGGCCTGAAGGAGAAATAAATTTCTGTGGTATTAATCCACTGAGATTTCAGAACTTTTTTTTTTTAACTGCCACTTAACTTAGTGTATCCTAACACACCATCTCATAGAGAACCATGAGCATCTTACCAGAGACAGCCAAGTTAGCCATCATCACTACATGTTTATTCAAAATAACATAAATCAACTACCCCTACAAATCTCTAAAAGGCCATTATTCTTTCACTGTAAAATCTAATCCATGAGTATTTTAAAAGATGCATTGCTTTCCATTAAAAATAGCTATTTTTTTATTACAGTGAGGTTTTCAGTGGTCATAAAAATTTGAAATAGTAATTAACGGTAATAACATTTACATAGCACCCTAAAACAGTTTAAATTCATGTTTTATGTTAATTTCATTGTAATTGAGGGAGGTCTGATTAGAAGTTTCTCAGTTTTATTGTGCATGTTGTATAGGGAATAACATGGCAATCCCTATGTAAACATGATTGCAATGGCAGAGTAAGTGAGAATATTAGACTGAAATGTTTAAAAGAAAATTAAATACTATATCAAAAAGAGAAAATTATTTTATTTTAGATGCTCAAATGCATTTTCTGTAAGAAAAAAAAAATAACCGCGTATTTGACTGCTTGTCAGAATCCTAGGAATATCGCAGAGAAATCATTTGGAAATTAACATCAGCTCGAGGTCTCAGTATACACTCACAAGGGATGACAGCAGTGCAAATCCCTGCTCAATGTGTGGCTTCATCCGGCTGCTCAGCAAAGGGAAATCATAAAGAAAGTCACCAAATGCTCTCACCTATGAACCATTAGTGACGACAGTGTCATGAAGTGACCGAGCATTCCATGAAGCTGGACAAATGACACTTCTCAGATGGTTTGGGGCATGTAATTAATGGAGAAATGTGTGAACTTGAGGAAATACTAGGATGCAGAGTCATCAATATTATTTAAAAATTCAGTAGAGGAAGGATCATAGTTTTTTGGCAAATAGTAGTCCTATGTAAGTGTATGTGTATGTGTGAGAGAGAGACAGAGAGACAGAGCACACAAGCACACATGCTCTACGTAACAACAGACCATTACCGGACAAGTATCTACTGAGGACTTATTGTGGTAAAGTTTCTAGACTTGGCAGCATGGACAATACAAAGATGTTTGAAAAGCACCACATGGTCTCCAAAACTTTACAGCCTAGGCCATACCAAACATTCTAAGCCTTAGAAGCATAATGCATATCTGCTAGAGCACTTTGCAACCAAGCCCATGCTCTGATTATTGTAGAATTAATAAATACTTAGTTGAATGAACAGACAATGGCTGAGAATGAATTCCATCAATATATTTTTTATACATAAACTTCAATTTCTGAAAGCTTGCCATTCTTCATTTGGGATATTGACAAAGCCCCCTGCAATATAGGGTTTCTCTAATTTATAACATGATTAATTTGTTACAGAAATATTGTGACAATTTTATAATAATCATGATAGTGCAATTTAAAGTATTAACTGAGGTGCCTGGCAGGCTTAGGCAGTGGAACATGTGACTCTTGATCTCAGGATTGTGAGTTCAAGCCCCATGCTGGGTGTACAGATCACTTAAAAATAAAATAAGTTATTAACCAATGCCTGGTATAATAGAAAAGTGAATAGTTGAGTTACAAATATCCAAGAGGGCAAAAGGAGCTAAGGGAATCATAATTCTAAGCAAAAACACTGAAATAAAATACCTTACAAGGTTTCGAGTCAGCTCATTTTACTATTAATTTGAAACAGTGACAACAAATATTTGATAGCTTAGTCTTTAACTCATAGAGTATTTCTATATCTAAAAATACAATAAGGAAGTCCACATTTATCAAGTCTCAACCATGTAACAGATGGCATGTATATATATACATACATGTATATTTATTTATATATTATCCCATTTACTACCCTAGCCTTGTGAAAACTAACACACACTATGAGGATGTTTTAGGTTGCAGATAATTAACGCACCAAACCTAATCATAGAGGTTTTGGCATAAAGTTTTATTATCTCATGTATCAAGAAGGCTTCACTGGGTAATTCTGGTTTTCCTCAATGTCCTCAAAAACCTAGATTTTGTTCAAATTTTCTCTGAGCCATACTTAGTATATCAATTTTGTCTTCATGGTTTCAGATGCCATCCCTGTTATCTGCTGTTCCAGGAAGGCACAAAAACTTCTAACAGAGGGGCGCCTGGGTGGCTTAGTCAGTTAAGTGTCCAACCAGCTCGGGTCATGATCTCACCCTTGTGGGTTCGAGCCCTGAGTTGGACTGTGTACTGACAGCCCAGAGCCTAGAGTCTGCTTCGGATTCTGTGTCTCCCTCTCTCTCTGCTCCTCCCCTCCTCACACTCTCTCTTTTTCTCTCAAAAATAAACATAAATTAAAAAAAAAAAAAAAAACTTCTAACAGAAAAGGAGGAGAGGTGACTCTTTCTGTGTTCTTTTGTCAGCAGGAAAATCCCTCTGAGAAGCCTTGCAGCTCACTGAGCCTCCTTCTCCCCCATATCTCACTAGCTACTGGACCACATGCCCATCCCTATACCTTTCAATGGCAAAGTGACTGGTTCAGATGGTTATGAATTAGCAGATGTCCAGGGCCTCCTCTCTGAGCACATGGCCACAGAGGAAACAGTGAACACAACTCATTCAAAATTAGAAATCAGCCAACTAACCACAAGTTGGACATGGGAGGTAGGAAACTAAGAATGTCTGTAATAGAATATTCTTATTCATGCATAGCTAACCCTATTACTCACAGATTCCTTATTTGCAAATTTCCTTACTCACTAAAATTTATTTGTAACCCCTAAATCAATACTTATATACTTCTGTGGCCATTCACAGACATGTGTGGAGCAGTGAAAATTTTGAGTCACCCGACATGACCCCATCCCCAGCTGAGGTCAAACAAAGTGATGTTCTACCTTCTCATTTCAGCTCTCACACTGAAAACAGGTTTTCTTTTCACAGTCTATTTAGTGCCATGATTTTTGCATTTTGTGCTATGTTGGTTATTTCACTACTTTAAATGGCCTCCAAGAATAGTGCTGAAATGCTGTCTAGTGTCTAGTGCAAGAAGGCTGTGATGTGCCACATAGAGAAAATTTGTGTGTTAAATAAGTTTCATTGAAGCATGAGTTATAATGCTGCTGGCCAAGAGTTCAATGTTAACCAATCAATAATATGTATTAAGTAAGCTGTCCTTTTTCTTTTTTTTTTTTTAATTTTAAAGAGAGAGAGAGAGAGCATGCAAATGGGAGACAGCAGCAGAGGGGGAGAGGGAGGGAGAGAGAGAGAATCTTAAGCAGGCTCCACACTCAGCATGGAGCCCAACATGGGGTTCAATCCCATGACCCTGAGATTATGACCTGAGCAGAAATCAAAAGTCAGACTCTCAACCACCTAAGCCACCCAGGCATCCTTTTAAGTAAGCTGTCTTTAAGCAGAAACACACATAAAATGAGGTTATATACTGATCTGTTGATGAAAATATATGACCAGAGGTTCACAGGAACCTAATCCTGTATTTCTCCTGTGAGCAATGGTTCAGTATTCACGAATTCAGTGTTTGTGACAACTTCCAGAATAGAACTACTGCAAATGATAAGAATTGACCAGGTAATGAAACTAAGATATAACTGGGTCATAGTAGCCACAGTCAGCCATAAGTAGCAGGCCAGACCTCCAATCCAAATCCTATCAACACTGTTAAGGACTTTGGAATTTATCATGAGAACAATGACAAGACATTGAAAGGTTATAAGTAGGAAGAACCATAAATAGAGGTGTATTTCTAGAGCACCATTCTAGATACAATCTAGAGAATAAACTTGAAGAAGATTGAATTCAGGGAGACCAGGTCAGTGGGCTATTGCAATAATCCAGGCAAGAAGTGATGATGAGGGATGAGTGGAGTAGGAAGCCATGATAAGGGTTCTGAGCCAACAGATGTGGTTCTGAGCCTCACATGATGTAAAGACTGGTCACCAAGAAAGGATGTAAGAGTAATAGAGTAAAAACAAGAACAATGAAGTTTAAGAGGGAAAATGGTGCAGAATAGAAATAAAAAGAGAAGGATCCAACTTCAAAATATTGCTGGGTACAAGCTAAGCTTGGCCCAATTTCAGATTCTTATCTGAAAATCTTAGCAAAAACCTAGTTCACAGCCTCTATTAATATTAGGGCATTAAATTTTAATAAGTGGAAAATGGAATTCATAAGGCTTCAGTTTCATCCAATAGGGAGTTGACCAGTTGTCTGTGATTTTACACATCTCCTGGTAGAAACAGAGTTACAAATGCAGACCTGAGCATTGAGATACATCATGTAAATGTGTGACTCTCCCTGGAGGACTTTCTGTCCCCAAAGTGATGATTGAATTACAATTGCGTTATAAATATGATAGTCCCATCTGTGATCAACATTAAATTTTTCTGATGTAGTATTTAAAGTAAAATTTATCCCAAACCCCCAGAAGCCCTCAAAACTATCACACATTTGTTTTTTTGTTTTGTTTTGTTTTTTTTGTTTGTTTTTGTTTTTTTAATATATGAAATTTACTGTCAAATTGGTTTCCATACAACACCCAGTGCTCATCCCAAAAGGTGCCCTCCTCAATACCCATCACCCACCCTGCCCTCCCTCCCACCCCCCTTCAACCCTCAATTTGTTCTCAGTTTTTAACAGTCTCTTATGCTTTGGCTCTCTCCCACTCTAACCTCTTTTTTTTTTTTTTTTTCTTTCCTTCCCCTCCCCCATGGGTTTCTGTTATGTTTCTCAGGATCCACATAAGAGTGAAACCATATGGTATCTGTCTTTCTCTGTATGGCTTATTTCACTTAGCATCACACTCTCCAGTTCCATCCATGTTGCTACAAAAGGCCATATTTCATTTTTTCTCATTGCCACGTAGTATTCCATTGTGTATATAAACCACAATTTCTTTATCCATTCATCAGTTGATGGACATTTAGGCTCTTTCCATAATTTGGCTATTGTTGAGAGTGCCGCTATAAACATTGGGGTACAGGTGCCCCTATGCATCAGTACTCCTGTATCCCTTGGATAAATTCCTAGCAGTGCTATTGCTGGGTCATAGGGTAGGTCTATTTTTAATTTTCTGAGGAACCTCCACACTGCTTTCCAGAGCAGCAAAACTATCACACATTTGAATGCAGGTAAGTAAAATAAGAATTATGCTTCTTAGTTTTTACTATCGTGTCACATTTCAGTTGGAACATCTTGGAATTTGAAATTTTATCTAGTCTCTATGGAATTATAGGAGAGAAGAGAAGGGAGAGAGAGAAATGGCCATGCTAGAAAACGGTGAACTTTAGAATGTTAGAGCATATTAAGTTCTTTTGTCTATCACACATTGATGTCCAGTGCATTGGCATTCCTAGTTCTCTTTTTAAGTTTATTTATTTATTTTTGAGAGAGAGAAGATGCAGGAGAAGCAGCGAGAGAAAGAGAGAGAATCCCAAGCAGACTCTGCACTGTCAGCACAGAGCCTGACACGGGGCTCGAACTCACGAACTGTGAGATCATGACCTGAGCTGAAACCAAGAGATGGACACTTAACCAACTGAGCCACCCAGGCATCCCTGCATTCCTAGTTCTTATGAGATGTGACTAATCTTAATTATCTCCTAATAAGAATACTGTACTAGGCTTTACAATATCCAAATAATTAATGCTAATATACAGCCACAGGCAAAACTTTCCATGCTGTGCATTTGGACCATGTGCTAGATGTTTTACATAAATGACAGGCACACACTTGAATAACCCACCGTACTATAATCCTTTAACGTAAGAGGCCTTCAAAGAGGCTATGAGGCCTCGTCTTTCAACAAGTTCATTAAAACCTTTCAGATATACTCCGTTAAAAAGATGATCAATAAAATTAGAAATAAAGGAATTATTTTAGAATATTTTCCAGTGTTGAAATTAAAAAGAGACATACAGCAAACATTATTGAATTTGATTTCTCTTACCATTGACTATTCTGCAAATGACTTGCGTCAAGTGTCCCAAAACTAGAATGATATTTTTCATATTATATTTGTCAACATAAACACTAGCTGTTATAATAGATAAGCCCCGACTTCTCTGTGGCTTAACACAGGAAGTTTATTTTTCACAGCGGAATTAGTGAGGGTGTTCTTGGTTGGGCAGTCTTCCACATGGCCTCACTTCCCATCCTTCTTCCACCTTTCCTGGACACCGCCTCTTCCAGGAACCAGGCGTTCTCTTCATTCAGCGGATGGATACTGAGACTATGGCCATGACTCACCTGTCTCTTAATCACACTGGTCTGGAATTCACTTCTCTTACATTTCATTGTTGAAAACTAGTCACACAGCCCCACCTACGAGGGCAAAGGAACTGGAAAACACAGTTGTTGGCTGGGCAGCCACACTGCCCAGCACCATTCTACACTGAACAGGGTCCACAAACTGTTCAATTAGGTGTCTCTGTCACATGTACCATTTGCATTTCTTGTCAATATCTTTTGCCTTTAAAGATCTAAACTTGGTGGGGCACCTGGGTGGCTCAGTCAGTTAAGCATCCAACGCTTGATTTCAGCTCAGGTCATGATCTCACAGTCTATGAGTTTGAGCCCTGCATCTGCACTGTCAGTGCAGAGAGTACTTGGGATTCTCTTTCCTCCACCCCCCCCCTCCCCTACTCTATTTATGCACACATGCTTTCTCTTTTTCTTTTTCTCTCTTTCTCAAAATAAAGAAATAAACTTGAAAAAATCTAAAATTGGTTATAGTGGGAGTCAAATCATCATACACAATTCCATATGCAAAGAATCTTTTTTGTTACAGAACAGAAATATTTGTTATGCCTCTTCTGTAATACTAAAGTAGACTTCAATTGCAACTAGATGTTTATACCAAATAGAGCTAATACAAAGAATAATTTAAAATTGGGATGAGAATAATTTCAGGATATACAAAGAGTATTCACCCTTTGCCACTCCATTCTTTACTACCCTTGTAAGTTTTAGGTTTATGATGAAGCCTGTTTCCGCATTTTCTAAAACAAAAAGCATAGAAATGTTGGGTACCGCTGGAAGAGTCTTTGATCCATCACAGCCTCCGCATCTTTTAGGCTGAGGTACAGAAGGATAATGGCCTTGTTTACTTACATTTTTTCAGATCTTAACCAAATTGCTAACTGAGATTCATACTGACATACCCAGGCTCCACTGTTCAAAACAACACCATTTGCTCTAAATACAACTTGAAGCAGTTGTGAAATCTAAATCTTAGCTTTTTTGTACACCTTAAACACAAGGTTCTATATGAATTATATATCCATCAAATGGGAAAAATTTAAATAAATCTTATTTTTTCCCCACTGCTACAGAAATTACTCATGAGTCAAGGAAAGTAAGTGATTTTACTTTGATTTCAAATAAATGGAACAGTAATATGACAAGATTTTGTGTGAACTATAAACTTAAGAACTACCTTGATATAATCCTAAAGATGTTTTAAGAAAATAAAGGGAAAAAAGTCCCATTTATGATGAGACAAAGAACTCGTAGAGGCATAGGAGAAAGGAAATAACATGACTTTGGGCTCAAAATAAATTATGCTGAACTTTAGCGAAGGGATCAGAATAGAAGAAATGATACAAAAATACTGGCGACCAGACTGCCATGATTAATAATGTTCTTACTCCTGAAGGCCAATTAATTGACACAATAATTCTTTTAAAAGCATGGTAATGATGCAGTGAAGTAAAGAGGATGTTTCTTATGAGTACTTTAATAGACAGCTGGTAGGTGACATCAGGAAGGATTAATGAGCAACTCAATACCGATGGACAGACAGCATAAAGTGAACAGAATATGAGACAAAACATCTTCATCCTTGTGTGGAGGTTTATCTATAGTTCAAACGGAACTCAGATTTACCAGAAAACAGGGGTCAACCTTAAACTATAATTTTGCCACTTTCACATTGTCCTGAAATTATCTCAAGCCTTAATTAGAAAATCTGGAAGAAGAAATTTCTATAGAATAAGGAAATTCTTCCTCCCTGTATGCTCTTTTCAGTGGGACCACACCACACCTCCTTATAGTCCCCATCTAGTACATAGTGTGCACTGAATAGAATACATTCAGGTTAGAAATTGCATTTATCAGATATCAAGATAATATTTCTTTAACAGCACCATTTGGCACGCATTTGTTTTTAATTTAGAATGAGTTTAAATTAATTTTGTCTTAAAATTTTCATGCCACTTTCTGGGATGTTTGAAGCTACCCTGGAGGGCAGTAAAACCAGAGCTGGGAATCAGTTTCCGTCTTTAGAGAGAAAGAAGCAATTTCCATAATTCCAGAATCATTTCATTAGTGGGTACGTATGGTCTGAATTTTCAAATCTATGGAACTGACCATATGTTCCCTCTCCTCTGAAAAAAAACAAAAAAAAATTGTGGCAAATTGCCACCATCCAACATGGGAAGAATTGAAGGTATATAATAACAAGGAATTGTAAATATAAATATAAGGGCACTTCATTATGCATACTACTTAACATAAATGTATGGTCTCTGTGTTAATTACAAAGCTTTCTTCCTCCTAAAGTTATACAGTAATGGATCCCATCTTAGAGTTACCAATAGGTCAGCCAAAAGGAAGTGACTGAGAAAGAAAAATGCATTGCAAAATAGTTACTATGATCTACTGAAAAGAGTTCCTCCACAGTATAGCCACATTACCTGTGATTTTTATTTTGTGGATTGTTTATAGGACATCAGATTCCAGTGGTGGCAATATTCACTGGGGACCGGATTCACTCCTTAGGTTCAAATTAACAGCACAGTCTTACAGATTTCTAGAGAAAGATGTATAATGCTGTCAAAAGCACAGCATATTGTTAAATCATGTGTTAAAATAAGATCCAGAAATCACAGTAAAAAAAAATTTTAACTGTAATTGTGCAATGGAAATATTATTTGTAAAAAAAAAAAAAAATACACATTGTTTTCCAAAACAAAATATGCTCTCTATTCACCATTTTTGTATTAAGCTGTTTTAAAAGCATTCTTGCATGGAATTCATGGAATTCAAAGCAACTTTCACACCTGATCTGAAAGCGCACGACATCCCTGGAAGTTCAGGAAGGTAAAATGATATATTTTTTACTATTTTATAAAAAGAAAGGCAGTTAGCAGATAGATTATGTGGGTTATCCAAAGTCACAACATAGAAAAGTGGCAGACCCAAGAATCAAACTTCTAACAACCAATTCTGTCACAGAAAGGGGCTATCAGGCGTACATGTGGTCTGATGTACACTTTCACCTTTCAACATGTCTAAAACATGCTTGGCCCAGGCAAACAGAACCCTAATTCATTCTTACATTTGCAAGGTAATAAGCCTAAAATGAATTAAAAGGCATATCATGCCATGGCCTTGGGAAAAAACATCCTCTCTCATTGCCATTACAGAGAGAGATGAAATCATATCAAAGTAAGCTAGACAGTTAAAAGGGAATAGGAAATAAAAAGGAAGTGGCCAAGCAGTGCTGGTGGCAGCTGTCTGAAAGGGAACATCAGCAGGATCAAATAACAGAACTTTCTTAGTTGATTCTTGAAAGCACAAACTCAAAAAAAAAAAAAAGAAGAAGAAGAAGAAGAAGAAAGAAAAAAGGAAAAGAAAGAAATTTAAATTTAAAAAATCATACACATGCCATTATGCTGAGTCTAAATACACATCCACACATACTCAGTTTAGTTTTAGACAGTGTAATGGTGAGCTTCTCACAGGCACACCAGATTAAGCACCAAAATTAAATGTCTTTGAAGTCAGTGTAGACAGACACTTGCATGGCCTCGCTTGAGATGAGCTGAGAGCTCACATCCCTTCATGCCTGGCATGGGGCCTGAAATCTCCAGGAAAGCCATTTCTGAGGATTCCCAGCTCAAATGCAAACATGTGACAAGGGAGGAATAACTTTAATCTAGATTTACCCATTAATGCAATAGTTTGTATCTGGGAAAGAATCCGGTATGGTAAAAACTCTGGAGGGAAAAAGGAAAGAAGAGGTCCTAAGGAATTTATTGCACCTGGAAAGGGAAAGCCCTGCCACTGGGAAGCTCAGCAAATTGCTCTGTTCAGTTGAAAGACTATGAATTTATGAAGCCTAGAGAACAGCCTGCTAGGCGGCACAATGACAAATTTTAAAGTTCTCAAAGGGCTCCAATGTTAAGTAATTGTCTAACTGTATACAATTGATTACATTTTTTTAAATCTTTTGAGTTCCTCCTTCCTTTCCACAGACCCTGTTGAGGCCATTATACATCTGGATCCTGCCTACCTTCCAGACTTCATGTTCTATCTTTTTCCTCTGCATTAATCTCCCTTCCCTGTACACATACACCCCACATTACAGTCGCACCAAGTTTTATAAATTCACCATACTTTATCTCTGGAAATTCACCCACAGTTCCTTCTGCCTAGAATTCATGTGCAAAAAAGCAAAAAAAAAAAAAAAAAAAAAAAAGAAACATGCATTTGGCAGTTTATACTGATTGTTCAAGACTCAACTAACAAGACTCAACTGACATTCCTCCAGGAAGCCATCTCCCAGGACACATAATGTGTTTCTTTTACATGTTCCAAGTGCACCATATACAGATGGGTCCCAGTTAGAACTTTATCGTACCAAGTACTTCAGAAAACTGGACAAAAACAACTGTAGACCAGTTACACTCTAATCACTGCACCAACTGACTTACATAGTTCAAAATACACAAAAAGAACTGAAGAAGGTTCCCAATAAAAAGCAACGCAGCATCCCATAATTCAGGTAATCAAAGTAAAAGAGCTCAACCTTAAAAACGGAATCAAAAGACCCCACGTACAAGAGAGATCCTGTGAAAGTTCTTAGTCTGTTTCCAGAACCCAGTCTTAATCAGTTAAAATAATTAGCCAGGGGTAAAGGTAAGGATGCTTTTTAATTCACCATATATGGACCCTGGTGACAAGAGAAAGAAAATTACAACACATAGCTTAAAGCTGAGCAAAACATAAGGTTTTTCCACCTGTTGTACAAAACTTTTCTTCCCTAGAAGAGCATATTTAGCCCACTAGTTGCTCAAAAAGGAGGAAGAGGATTATTTTGGCCTTTGAATTAAAAATATCGGCTTGATGGGGCACCTGGGTGGCTCAGTCGGTTAAGCATCCACCTTCAGCTCAGGTCATGACCTTGCAGTTCATGAATTCGAACCCCTGTGTGAGGCTCTATGCTGACAGCTCAAAGCCTGGAGTCTGCTTCGGATTCTGTGCTGCCACACCCCCATTCATGCTGTTTCTCTCTCTCTCTCTCTCTCTCTCTCTCTCTCTCTCTCTCTCTCAAAAAATAACCATTAAAAAAAATTTTTTTTTAATATCAGCTTGAAGCTGGACCTCTAACTTGAAAGTAAATAAACCAATAGAAGCAAGAGCAAATAGCAGTTCACTTTGAAAATAATTAGCTGGAACAGCTGGACTATCAAAGTGACCCTTTTTTCAGGAACAAATCTGAGAAACTATAAAATATTCTAAATTGTTTAATTAGGCCTTTGGTTCTCTAAACAGTTAAGTGTGGGTTTTACTTTATTATGCTTCCATGATGGCAGCCTTTTTTCTCCTATACTTGGTAGCATATCCTGTGTACCTAGGAAGAAATAATTGGAAATTAGTGAATAATAATACATTATAATGTATTCTAATTATAGAGTGACGTAGAAAAGGAAAGATACAATGACCTTTTATTTCTGATTCTGAATTTGACTGTACACAGTCATTTAACTTAACTGGAATTCTAGTCAGCCTGTTTTAGTTAGCATAGAATATTCTGGTTAGCATAGAATGGATAGATCATGACCTGTAACCAACCACTGAAATAAAACTGAGTCAGGTGAAGGCATAAGAACACTCATTACTACTGGTGGTTGCAATATTTGAAATGCACACGTAAATACTATGTCTATTATTGGGTCTATTTTTTTAAGTATCAATAGACTCTTCTACAAAATATTTCATTTCCTCTTCACAGGAAGTAAACGGAACTGCCAATATGTGTGAGAAGTAAAAGCTTCTCGAAATTTTGTTATGAAGGCCACCGAGAAGAGTTAGCTATTAGATGACCTTCACCCATTGAAGACTCTGAATATCTCTGCTTTTCAAGTAGTTTTCTGTATCTACGGACACCATCCGAGCTGGAATTAATAGCCTGAACATAGGCATGATTTAATCAAAATGTCCTTGGTGCCTAGTCCAGCATTTCAATTTAAGAATTGAAATCCAGTTTCTGCATTTTAAAAATCAAATCCATTCTCCACGGAGAATTTTTACAAAACATCTTGGCACCTGCAATGCTGAAAATAGATCCAGCCCTATTTAAGAGAAAGTAACAGCAAATCGGGGATTTGTGTGATGGCAGTAAAATGCAGTTAAGTGTGGTCGTGCCAGGTTTTAGTCTAGAGACAGGGGGTTTTTATAGCACATTATAAACTCCTGAAACGGGAGGTTATTAGAGGATCAGTTCCCTAACTGTGTGGTTCTAGCAGGCTCTGCTCTGTTGCACTCTTTATTCTCCTGCTGGGAGCTCTGTCTTCTGAGGTGCGGAGCACATCCATCAGCCTTTTTCAGCTGTTAAGGCACTTCATTTTTTCCGGTGTTCCCTTCAACTTATTCCCTTGCCTCTGCCCCCGTGGACCTGAGAGATCTACAGTTCTCTTTGGCCTCTTAACAGGCATAATGGATCACCAGCTGAACCATCACCACATAGCCCTTCTTGCTAGGAAATTATTTCTCTCTTGCTTCAAATGTTCTTTCCTTTCACTTGGCAAATCCCTTTGCTGCTGTTCTTGCTGTGTGTTGCCTATATGCAAAGAGAGAAAACTTGGTCAAAAATGCTGACTTACCTCTTGAAGTTGTCTCTTGAGTATTGGTCCTTTAATCTTTTCCAACAGAAAACGTGAAAATACTTGCTTAAGAAAAATAAGTGTTATTATCATCAGGTCTCTATTATTTGTGACCCTCATAGAGTATTATTCAACTATTTGGAAAATTAGCTCTATTTGTCTTTTTAGAACCCTCTCATTGAAAGATACTTTCCTAAATACAACATTCTGTTTTAGGAAAAAAAAAAGAAAACACTAAATTTTATAAACTAGACACAATAAAAAGTAGCAAAATCCACAAAAAGAAGCAATCTCAAACTCCTGAGATTATCAGTCATCTTTCTGTACTAATGCCCACATCTGTTCCACACTAATGTCATTAATTAATGATCTTGCTGATCTAATACTTCCTGAAAGAACTACGTGCTAGTAGAAACATCACTGGGTTGGGGGATAGAAGACCTAAATTCCAGTCTCAGATCTGGGTGGGCTAATCAAATGGCTTTGAGCAAGCCACCTAAATTCTTGGGGCCTCAGCTTCCTCAACTGTACTAAGAACAGGTTAGAGTAGATCACTGTGATCCATTCTAAGATTGGTACTCTATGAGGAAACTTAAAGGAGCTTCTCCTTTTTTTAATTGTCTGACTGTGTCCTTTATTTTCCTTATGGGCTCCATTTCCTGTTCCTCTCTATACATGTTATTTCCTTTCCATTTTTCTCTTTTATTTCTTCCTTGTAAGCTATTCTCTTCCTTCTCTCTATCCACAGCCCATCCTTATAAAAGCCACTTAGGTTTCAGAAGAGCACTGAATACAGAAGTCTCTTCATTCTCAGATATGAGGCCCTGTTGGCTCTCTACAGGACCAAAGTGAAGGTCCCTTGATAATCAAACCTAATCTCACCTATAAAGTAGTCCTTTAGAATTAAGAAAGGTCTTGTGATCAAAGCAGGATTTAGGTGCAGGTTACAGTGATCAATTCTCTCCCTCCACATCATCCGAGGATTGAAAATTAGGACAAATCATTATATTCTCCATGTTTCTCTCCTCCTTGCCTCTTTCTACCCTTTTCTTACTCTCTCTCAATCTCTCTCTCTCTCCCTCATACACACACACACACACACACACACGCACACACACACCCAATTACACTAAAAAAAATCATGTAAAATGAGACCATGAAAACTAGTCTTTATATGTTTCTTAATGTATGTACGTAATATATGTATCTTTTACTTGTTTTTCAAAACATAAACAGATTTTTTTTTGTTTTTTATGTTTATCAATGTTTAATCATAAAATAATTGGAAAATGTCAAAATGGATAAAGGAAAACCAACGTGATAACTAACATGATGATAACATTATTTCAGATGCTGCTAGTGAGACAAAATCACTGTTTACAATTTAGAGCATAATCTTCTCAGTTTTTCTATACATAAAGTTCTTTTCTTACAAACATTACATATGCTATTCATAGTATTTTATACCCTATTTTTTTCCAACTGAAAATATATCATGGGTCTCTTTTGATATCCATAGATATGTGCCTTCTCATGACTAAGTACTATTTCACTTTATAAATGTGTATGAATTATTTAGCATCCCCAGTTTATGAATAATTGGTAGCTTTTTTCCTAATTTTTTCTATTAAGAAAATACATTCTAATAAATAAAATTTTTTCTATTACAAATTTCATCTCTACATAATTTATGTTTCTTGAACTATTTCAAGATGAAAAATTCCTGGAAATGAAACTGTTTCAACAAAGGGTATTTGTGTTTTAAAGAGTTTTAGTCTATAATGTCAAATAACTCTCCAAAGAAACTTATCCAATTTTGATCCCAGTAAGAAAGTATAAAATAAAAAGCACATACACACACATTCTTGCCTACCTTGGATATTGTTAATTGCTTTAATTTCTAATTTTGTTGAAATATGAATTCATTTGATTACAAATGAGATTAATATCCTTCCATATGTTAATTGGCCATATCATGTCTTCTTCTGTGAATGTTTCTCTATTCGTACCAAGAATATTAGCTCTTTTATTTTATATATTTTGCAGGTGTTTTTCCAGGTGGCTGTTTGTCATATTGTGATTGCCAGGGAGTAATGTTTACTTTTCACATACTCCAGTCTAGCAATAGTTTTTTCTGTCTTCTTCACTTTGGTGCCATACTTAAAAACACTTCACACAGAACAAGATTACATAACTATCTGCCTACATTTTCTTTTGTTCTTTTTCATACTAAAACATTTAATGCATTTGGAATTCAATTAGTATATGATGTAATTTTTTAATCAAATGGTCAGCAGGGTGTCCCAACAAACTGATGATAGCATCTACCCTTTCCTCCACTGTATTAAAATTCCACTTTTATCACACACTTCAGTATTATACTTCTGGGCCTTTATTTTTGGCACTTCCAATCGAGTGTTAATCTATACATCTCTACCTATACCATGCTATTCCTATCACTACAGCATTCAATTATATGTTAATACTCAGAAAACATGTCTCCTCTCACTATTCCTTTTTTTATGTATTTCTCATATATTTCTTCATCCAAGATAACTTGAGAATCATTTGCACTTTCAAAAAACTATCCAGTGCTGTCTTTAAAAGAAAACGAATAAAACGAATTCACTAAAGTGGAAATCAGATTGAATTATCTGAAAGAGTTGAGAGAAATTTTGACATAGTAGAAAGAGCCAAAACTTGCTCTTACGGTTTGACTCTCAACTAAAGCTATAAATTTGGCAAGTTTTTTAGCCTCTCTGAACCTGATCTTCATCTACAGAATGGAGCTAATAAAACCCACATGTAGTGACATCTGACATGCTTTTTGGACACCCATCACTGGAACCTAGTCCCTAAATTTGGAGCATTCTTCACCTAAAAATTCTTGTGAGAAGTACTGAACCTCTATAGAAAGCTAATGATGCCAAGTACTCACTCCTCCACCTCAGTCAAGAGTCTGCCAGTCTTAGGCACCCACCCCAGTTTTAAATCAGCAGCTGGTGAAACAAGAAAAATGGTCCATGAGGAAGAATCTCTGGCTGTGAAGGCAAAATTAGCACTTGCTGTAGTAGCAGCAGCAATAGTGTCTCTGACGCAAACCCAGGTAAGCAGCAGTGGTGTTCTCCCAGAACCTGGTTTAACAGGTGTCCCAGGAATTCCAGAAGGCTCTCTAAATCCTTTCCTGCTTAAGCCAGCTATAGTTGGTTTCTGTTGTTTGCAACTAAAACCCATGCCCAAGGTGCCTGGGTGGCTCAGTCAGTTAAGAATGCAACTCTTGATCTCAGCTCAGGTCTTGATCTCAGGGTCATGAGTTGAAATCCCATGCTGAGCTTCACACTGGGTATGGAGCCTCCTTAAAATACATCCATCCATCCATACATACATACATACATACATACATACATACGTACACACACACACACACACCCTGGGCTGTTTGAGCAATGAAATAAGAGAAAGCATGCATCCTCAACATTCTCAGGACATTCTCTTTCTATTGAGCTCCCTCTATACGCTGACCTCTCCACTAAGATGTTGACCCACAACAGACTGCATCAACGAGCTCCCTTTCTCTCACTTTTCTAATTGAGTTCAGCTAATAGAAACTCCCAGCATGAGGTGTGATGGAGGAAGGAGAGTTGGGGGTAGGCACTTAACTCCCCCAGCTCTTTCTCTAAAGGCCTACTATTCAGTATCCCTCCTGTGAGCTAGAACCCCTGACACTCAGTCCTCTCTCTGAGTTCCAACTGCCACTCAGGCCTAAGGGTAATAAAGACATTCCAATTCTATTCTTACTAGCCCTGAGATGACTCACAAACTCTTATGGTTCTTTTACATAAAACCCACACATTTTTTTAATTATCCTATTATTATATCCTTCCCAAATTTCCTATTTTTAGTGTGTTTTCTGTTGCTTGGGCCCCAATATGCAAGCAAAAGCTCCTGGGACAGTGCTCAGCTTATAAGAGAGCTCCAGAAATTTTCCATGAGTCAAAATATCAAATATATTCTTTTTTTTTTCCTATCCTGTAATGCAAGGGGGCCATAATGCAAGGGGGCCAGAATGAGATGAGGTAATTTTATGGACATCTGCAGCCCTCTGGTGTTTCAAAGATTAGTGGGGTCTTCTGCTTTCTAAAGAACAGAAAATCTAGAAGTATGCCCCTCAAATAGAAATTTGCCTAATTCATCATTCTCAGGGGACACTCACACCAAAGTGTCTCAAACTTTTGTCTATGCTCATTTAGGCCCATCGCAGGTGTGAGACCACACATACATACATACAAGTGCCACATCACCCCCTTCACCTCACGGCCACTCCTTTCCTACTCCTCAAATGCAATGGTATCCATCCTACCAATCAAGAACCTTCCTCTGCCCATTCCACTCACTGGTGTCAGGTCAGGTTTTCAATGAATCACAGCACTCTATCAAACTATGTGCAAATTTTTGCAGATTTTTTGGAGCAGCAAAAACTTCCTTTTAACCATTCTCTCCATATCCATATAATAAATGATACTAAATGCTACTTGACTGTCCAGTTTTTTGTATCAATACATGGGTATGAAGGGCAATTAGCCATTGAAATAAAATTGGTAATGAATGCTAATTACTTCTTTCTATGGGTTTTGGGGTAATGTATTCCAAGGATTTCCTCATTACTTTGAGAAATTGAGAGATGGTTCTATAGAGATCTACAAAAATTCTGAAAAGTACTTAAAGCATCAGACATTAGCTAGAGTTCTGTATAATTGGATCTGTTCTGCACCCCTTGCATGTAAGTTTTCTTGATGCAGAGCCCTGAATGCATAAAGAAAGGAGAATGTAGAGGGAAGAGCGGCTTCAATCTGCTTTGCTGTCATTTGGATCTTTCGAGTTCTGAATTCTTTTGGCAGCTCTAATATAACAGAAGAGCTTTTCCTTCAGTGACTATAAAATCCCCATTTGGAATGTTTTTCTCACACATTTATGTGAACGTTGCCAATGGCTACTTTTCTTAAAATTAATTCTCACCCTCAATAATGATTTACAGAAGTTTACTAAAGTGCTGATAGTAAATACCAGAGACTATAAAATAGATATCTTTGCCACAGAAGACAAGTACTTCCTCTGTGTACTCAAATGTTAAAGAATCAAACTCAAATTTCACTAGATTCTAAAATAAACACTGAAAAATGAAAAATGTAATTCCTTATAATTAATTATATTCCATATTATCATCAACAATTCCTGTATATCGTGGCAACAAAAACAAAATGATATCACTCTACAGGGACAGAAAATTCCTGACATAAGGAGGATGCTGGTTTGGGAGAATACAGAGAAAACAGAAAACTTTTTTTTTTTTTATCACCTGAAGTAAAGCTGGATTCTGGCTGCAGCTGTACCACTTCTGACCTTGACTTCTTTTGATCTCTATCATCTGGAAGGTAAATTAGCCTCACTTATTTCAAGGAGCCATCCCAGCACCATTATTTAAATAATTTTCCACAGATATCCAGTAAGTTTCACCAGTGGGGAATTAAACTGGATCAAATCTAACCCCTCCCATTCTTTAGCAACAGGATTTTTTTTTAGAACCTACTTTTATTTGAAAGTTTACTTCAGTTCTTAAGATAATAATGACAACACTCTTTAAATCTGAAAGTCTTAGACAGAAATCAAAGTGGACATCAAATAATGCATGTTCTGCTTTTGTACCGAAAGTATCTGTTGTTTCACAGATAAGAAGACATATCTTATTAGGTGATGTGTAGTCTTCAGAAGGGATGGCCCAGGAAAAAACAATGTCCACATATTCCTAAGTCTCATTCAGATCATGAGATATCACACTCAGGGTCTTGCTAGCTCTCTTTGGTGCTGCAAAGTTCACGCAGATCCTCACAGAAGGGCTGAGGCAGGAGGCACAATGCCAGGACCCTGGCCAGAGTCCCACCTCCCATTACTGGACTCTGGAATGCCCCAGGCTGTGAATGAGAGAGTGTGGAGAATGTAATGTGTGCCCCGTCCGTAGCCCAGGACATCAGCACAACTAGCCAGTTACTCAGGTCTTCAGGATCACCAGACGATGAATAGCTCGATGTGGAGCCATATTCTGTTCTATTCTAGTCCATTTATTTCTGATGAGCTCAGGAGCAAGTGGATTGAATACATGAAGGTCAGCCAGCACCGTGGCAGGGTGAGAGAGATGAGAGCACTGAACTTCCTGCTCTCAGCACTAGTTAATGGAAATAATAGAACCAGGGAGGATTGGTAACAGTTTGCAACGAGTGACCTCCCACTATAAACCAATACACACGTTTCCATTTTTTTCCTTTTTTAACTACTGCTATTGATAGAATACCTTGAATGAATCTATCAATCCATTAATCTGCTTTTTTTAGAACCAAAACATGCCCAGGAGAAGGTTAATTTGCGTGCACACGCTTTCTCTCACTCTCTCTCTTCTCTCTCCCTGAAAACAGAAAACAGCACTGGCAGGAGCAGCAGCGGAAAAGAAAGGAAAATCTGCTCCAGAATAAATTGGCTGTGCTGAAACATTTGTAATTAAGCATGATAACCAATTACAGAAATACCTGGGGTAGTTCAGTGATTCGCTCTCCCACATCAGAGGTCTCCTAATCAATTTGAAATAACCAGACGCTGCTATACAAAATAAGCAAGATCACAGCGTTTGCTAATGAGTCTCAAAAATGGATTTCACCGCATGAAAATGTTCATTGTCAGGAGAAAGAGTGTTTTCAGAATCTTGCGGGTCATTTTCATTTGCATTTGATTGGAGAAAAGTCCTTTGTTCTTTTTTCCCTTCTCACATCCTTTACAATACTACTTTTTTTTCCTGGTGATTTAGTATTTTTGTATCAGTGTGTTGTACCAAGCCCTAAAAACACACCAAAATAAATCCTTTTGTGCTGAAGTATATCCGCTTAAATTATTACTGAATTTCACTGTGGTGAATGGGTTTCCTTGAATTTGACTTTGCAGATGTATGACATGGAGTGAAACTGCCTGACAGAAGTTGCAGAGGTGGAACTCCGAAAGCAACAGGAAAGCCCCATGGTCTACCATGTACAACAGCTCTTCAACGATTCTCAACTGCAGCCTGAGAGATTTGAACAGTCATGGGCAAACATTTTGAAGGCCACCAACCAAAATCTTGGATAGACCTTTAAACAGGTGTAATAGCACATCATAAGCCTGATGAGTATCTGCCTTTTCACAGAAAAAGAACATGGGGAGAAGACACAAAAACTTGAAAGAGGAGAGAACATGACACTTTTGACTTCTTACAGGCGACATTACTTAAGACAACTGCACGTTTGCAGTGGTCATTACCAGATCATGGGTGACCCATTCATAAATCTTTGGTAAGTTCATGGCTTAAATATTCTCTCCCAGATCACATTACAGGGAGTCGTGTGTCTCTCTCCTCTCTCTCTCTCCTTTCTCTTCTGTCCTATGCTGTTCTACTATCATGCTCTCCATCACCCCTACTTCTCTCCTGCTACTCCCTGTTCTCACTTCGTTCTTCTCTCATAGCTGTTCTAGACCTATGTACATTCGCAAAGCCTGTATGCATGACTGAATGTGTTTCATCTCTTCACATCTCCCCCAGGACCATAAGAAGCAAAAGACATGTGCCCCAGTGTGTGCACAGCTTGGTCATTTCACAGTGCTTCTAACCATACCCTTTTTCTGTCACCTCTTTTACCAGAAAAAAAAAAAAAAAAAAAGGCCATGCTCACAAATAAATGTTTTACTCTGAGAGCTACATAGTTTGTGGTAGATAATTCATCCAAAAAAGGTTTTTTAATTTAAAAAATTTTTGTCACAAACTATTATCACAATTCTTGCTTATGTTTTTTTAACTTGAGAAAGTAATCAAATTTTCCCAGGCTAGGTAGGAAGCTATTCTTCAGATCCATTACGAGAAAAATGATCTATTGTCATTCTTGGTAAGTACTAGAGTCCCACATTTTTTTGTTTTTGTTTTTGTTTTTGTTTTTGTTTTTGTTTTTGTTTTTGTTTTTTGAGAATGAGTGCAACTGGGGAGGGGAGCGGTAGAGGGAAAGGGACAGAGAGAATCTTTTAAGCAGGCTCCACACCCAGCGTGGAGCCCAACACAGGGCTCAATCTCAAGACCATGAGGTCATGACCTGAGCTGAAATCAAGAGTTGGATGCTTAACCAACTGAGCCAACCCAGGCACCCCTAGAGTGCCATGTCTTTCTAAACACCTTTTGTAAGATTCTTGAGTTCAATCCTTGAAATAGCTTGGTTTCTATTTTTGTCTTTTCTTCCTTTGCTTTCTAAATACTTTCCCTTCTCCCTTACTAACGGCAGAACACACACATACACACACACACTCCATAACATACACACACATGTATGTACACACACACTCCATAACACACACATACACACACACATAACACACACATGTACACACACACACACTCCAAAGGAAACTAATAGAATATTAACAATTAAATGTAAAAATATGTAGTTTTGCTTCAGTGTTATTTTTTCAGCCCTTATCATATCTGCTTTCTTTGCATCTTTCAGGTATCAGCTCCAATGTCTACCTACTCCATAAAGGACCTTGCCTGACTATCCCTGATAAAGCTCATCTCCCTCCACCCTGCCAGTGTTATTTCCATCACATAGATCTATTTTATATTCTTAATAGTGTTTCTCAGTATCTAAAATTATCTTTATGTGTATATTCATTTACATATAAATATATCTATGTGTATATATGGTGTACACGTGTCTGTATACAATTATGTATGCATACATGTGGGTACGTATATACATATGTGTGTATATATACATATTTGTGTGTGTCTGTGTCTATGTGTGTGTAGCATTTCCAGAAAGTAGTCTCCAGTTTATTGTAAATTCCTCCAGAGACAGGAAGTTCAAGGTCAGCCACTCTTTATGCCTTTGAACCAGCTGTCCTACACCAGACTCCAGAAGCCATGAGAACTCGTTAATGTCTTTGTTTTCCATCTTGGAGTCTTACTCTCCTGCTGCCTAACACTCTACCTTATAAACTCCTCTTTATTTTGCAGTTCCCCTCTATGCTTTCCAAGTGTCCTTTACACCCGACACTGGAAACTGCTCCTCTGCTACTGAGGTCAGTTCTCTTCCTCACTGCAATCTCTACAGACCCTTATTAGATGCCACAGGAAAAGCCTCAGGCCAGTAGATCCCAGTCACTATGCCCTACCTCATCACTAACTCATGTATCCTTTTTTTTTTAAAGAGCAGTTCTAGGTTTATAGAAAGTATATAGAGGGATGCCTGGGTGGTTCAGTTGGTTGAGCGTCCGACTTCGGCTCGGGTCATGGTCTCGCAGTCTGTGGGTTCAGGCCCCGTGTCGGGCTCTGTGCTGACAGCTCAGAGCCTGGAGCCTGCTTTGGATTCTGTGTCTCCCTCTCTCTCTGCCCCTCCCCTGCTCATGCTCTGTCTCTCTGTCAAAAATAAATAAACATTAAAAAAAAAAGAAAGTATATAGAGCTCCCATATACCCCCATCACCCCCCATCTCCCACACACAGTTTCCCCTATCGTTAATATCTTGCATTAGTGTGGTACATTTGTTACAATTCATGAACCTACACTGACACATCATTGTCACCCAAACTGCATAGTTTACATTAGGGTTCACTCTTGGTGTTATACATTCTGTGGGTTTTGACAAATATATAATTGCATGTATCCACCATTATAATATCATACAGAGTAAGCAAAATAATAATATGGAAACCATTGTTCTAAAAATCCCCTGTATCCCACCTTCCATTCAACCTCTGCCAACCATTGATCTTTTCAGTGTTTCATGGTTTTGTCTTTTCCAAAATATGATATACTGGTGGCCCTTTCAGATTGACTTTTTTTCACTTAGCAAAATGCATTTAAGGTACTTCTGTGTCTTTTAATGTCTTGATAACTCATTTCTTTTTATTACTTTTTGTTATTATTATTTTATTTATAAATGAAAACTGGATGTACCACAGTTTGTTTATCCATTCACCTTGAGAAGTACATCTTGGTTGCATCTGAGTTTTGGCAATTACGAATAGAGCTGTTATAAACATTTGAGTACATGTTTTTGTGTGGACATAAGTTTTCCACTCATTTGGGTAAACAGCAAAGAACATGGTGTCTGGGTGTTATGATAACAGTATATATTTAGTTTTGCAAGAAACTGCCAAGCTGTCTTCCAAAGTGGTTAAACCATTTTGCATTCCCACCGGAACTGAGTAGGAGTTCTCGTTGTTCTACATCCTTGCCAGCATTTGGTGTTGTCAGTGTTTTGGATTTTAGCCATTCTAATAAGTATGTAGTGGTATCTGTTGTTTTCATGCAGCCTCCTCCTTATTGGATTTTTCCCTCTCTTGGAAAGAAATTGGACAACTCAATGTTTTCCTGGGCAATTCGTGACTTAATTAAAAGCTGGCTATTAAAAAGTTTTTCCCTAGAGTTAGCCAAAGTTGTTTTCCCTGTAACTTCCAGATAGCGAATGCTAGTCAAAACTTTGACAACATGCAATAGCAGACAAATCTCTTTTCCTCATGATAGTACTTCCACTGTTAAAAAAAAAAAAATACCAGCATATTTCCTATGAATTTTCTCTGATCATAGAAAAATATTCATTTCACAGCATTAATTTAAGACCCTTTGGGGCACCTGGGTGGCTCAGTCGGTTAGACATCTGACTTCAGCTCAGGTCAAGATCTCACTGCTCATGGGTTCAAACCCCATGTGGGTCTCTTTGCTAACAGCTCAGAGACTGGAGCCTGCTTCACATTCTGTCTCCATCTCTCTGCCCCTCCCTTGCTCATGCTCGGTCTCTCTCTCCCTCTAATATAATAATTAAATTAAATTTAAATTAAATTAAATTAAATTAATAAAAAGAAAAGACCCTTTGACATCCTCTAACCACATTCTAATTCACCTGTATCTCTCTGAAAATGTGGAACCCAGAATTGCACACAAGACTTCAGATATGGTCTAACCAATGCCAGTGGGCCAACCTTCACCTCCTTCCTTCTACTCCACTGGCCTGTGTGTGGCTGCTGTACCACTAATGGTCCTTTCTTAGAGTCTTCCACATTTCTACTTGCAGTTGTTCAGCAGAAAAAGTTTTTTGTTTTTTGTTTTTTGTTTTAAGGTAAGCTTTTACCTTTATCCCTATTAAATTTCATCCTGTTAAAGGAAGCTTGTCAAAATGTTTTCAGATTCTGATTCTGTCATCTAATATATTTGCCATCCATCTCAGCCTCAGGTCATTTGCAAATCTGATAAGCATACATTCTATGTATTCATACACATCATTGATACATGAATTTAACTAGATGTGGCTAAACGCAGACCTCAGCAGCCCAGTGTCAGAACCACCTTCAGGCTGACATCTCCCAGTTAATCAGCATCCATTGAATAACTACACAAAGTACCGTGTCAGCCACTGTAAGGGATGCAAAGTAGTCCAGTTTACCCCTTCCTAATGGGGATGTTTCCAAGGATTTTGAGCAAAGATATACTAGAAGCATTTCTGAGAGATAAGTCTGACTATAGAGTCCAGTAAGAGCTGAAGTACCTGAAGTGGTAACTTAGAACATTATTATAACATTATAAAACAAGAACAAGAAAAGCCTGTACTACAATCTTTATTTAAGAAGAGAAATTCTTGTTCATGAAAGAGAGCACTATAACAATTCATCTTCATGTTCCTGTTAAAATTAAGCAACCATACTAAGTTTTTAGATGAGACTAGGATTTACTTCAACTCAACAGGCAATGGACAATGTGTTTTCTGTCTACCAAGTACAAGGCTAGAAAATGGATAAACTGAGGTACAAACTGAACTTTCTTCTTTCCCTCTCAAGTCACTAATAAGCCAGACATATACACAAGATATACACAATCAACTGTAACATGTGTGATATGTTATTCTAATAATATACCATAAGTCAGGGAATACTTCCCAGGAAAAAAAAAAAAATGACACTGATATTCTGTTGAATCAAACACTGGAAGGTTAACATTTTGCTTAATGAAATTAAGATTTTTCACAAGGTAAGATATAGTGATTGAGCATAATTCAATAATCTATAACATCTATAGTGTTACCTCAAATTCCAGATAGTAAAAACCTCAAGCATACATGTTAATCAAGTTGTTCCCTCATTAAATGTGAGGATTTCTTGCCCCTTAAATTGACGAATGCTTAAAAACTGTAAGAGACAAAAAAATTTTATGCTCACAACAAAGTAAAACTATGAATTACTAACATTAGTAGGAAGAATTAAAGATGAAAATGATAAATGTTTGGCTAAAAATAGGAACATAAATGGAAATAAATGACTAACTACTCCCTTTTCCTGTGTTTTGTGTCTTTCTTGGAATCAACTCTTTATAACGCCTTGCCCTAGGCTAATTTGTCTGGAGCAAAGTTCACTTAGGATATGCACAAAAGAACAAAGAGTGTGATAGCTGAGCAGGAAGCTTCTGAATACATTCTCTATGTCCATCAAGTCTATAGGCTTTGGAATGTCTATCAAGACAAGTTGTAACTTTCACTTCCTGGGGAGTGCATTCAGAAGAAATTAGAGGAAAAACAAGGGAAGGTGAGCCTCATAGGCCAGCAGTAAAGCAGTAAGTCAGACTTGAAAGCCAAGCAAAGCATGCCATTGAGTCATGCCATTGAGTGAGCAATACCTCAGAGACAAGCTTGTTATTCCCCCACACCATTCATAGACATTCACTGCTTATCTGCAACAATTTCTCTTCTCGTGTTGCCTTTATAAAACAGGCTGGCTGAAATTCTCCAAATAAAAGCACATCAGCACTTGAACCAGAGACCCAGAGCCCGTTGCCCACTGTTGCCCAAACTTAGCACAAGATATTTGAACAAAACTAGAGAAAATCTGTTTTGTTTTTTTTTTTAAGTGCTTGACTCTTTAGTTTCATGAAATTGTCATTCATCTCAGGCAGGCACTTTGAAATTTAGTCTGATTTTTTTTCACTTTAATGAACTAATTTGATAAGCATCATTAAGACCAAAAAATTAATATAATCCAATCAAATAATTCTATAGATAGCTATTAAATGCCAAAACATTACTAAATAGTTTAATGCAATGGGGAAAAAAACACAAGAAACACACACTAATCTCCTAGACTTTTATTGACTTTTTCCTGAAGTAATATGAAATTATACAATTTTTTAAAAAATATGTAATATTTATCCCCAAACATATTGTTTCCTCCACATATAACTAATCAATAATCATTTCCTTTTTAATCAGATTCTGTGTATTTTACAAAATTCATATTTATTTGAAAAATATTACCCTAGTCCATCTTTCACCATTGAATCTAGTTAAAAAACACTTTTAAAAGCCTTCTACATTAATGGGTACCCTCGTAGGCCCTAGGAATACAAAGGTAAAGGTCACAATTTCTTACCTTAAAGAACTTACTCTTTTGTAGGAAAAACAGACATGTAGAGAGATAGTAACTATCCAATATGACTTATGAAAAAAATATAAGTAATACTGGAATAATACAAAACAAGAAATAATTACCCTTTAGATAATGATCAGGACAAAGTGATAGTGGGATTTGTATACACCTAATTTTGAAAATTCAGAATCTTACCTTGACCTGTCCTGGGCATGATATATCACCTTTCCCCTGTAGTGATCCCAGGACAATCTGATTCAAACATTCCCTGGGTGACGGCCCAACCAAAGGGATTCTAGGGGATTCAAACTTGATTCTGGTTCAACTGCCTAGATTCTTTTATTAGAATGCCATGGTCTTAGGCCATAAGAATAATGACCACTATGGCCTAATGACCTTAGACCATAATGATAATGACCCCCATAAATATCCCTACAAGGGCTCTGTTGGCTGAGGTTGACACATTCGGGGCCTCTGTAAGTTTTATAATTATGTTCTACCTCTTTTACACCTCATGTTTCCAGAAGTAAAGTTTGAGAGTAAGCAGGAGATGACTGGAAAAAAGTAAAGTTACCTAAAGAAGACAACATATTGTGACAGTGTAGAGAGAGCACACAACAACGCAAGTACCTGGGATAGGGAGCATCTTAGACCCTGGAAGGTTCAAAGAAAGGAGGAGCTTCATACATAGAACTTTCCTTATGAAAGGGAAATGCAGTAAAACTCTTCCCAACAATTGCAAGCACCTTAAATTCAGCTGACTGGCAGTGTTCCATCCTCTACTAGATGATTCTGACTACAGTTTTGTCACTACTCCCTTTACTGATAAATCCAATAGGAAACAGCAGGACGACCCCAGCTCACAAACTCCCTACACAAAATATCTATTACATATCTTGATGTTTTCACCTCCCTGCTTCCCCAGTCTAAGTCATTCCATAAGGCAGAAAAAATGCCACTGGCTAATGGTATAGACAAACCGGAAAGACTGAACTGACTGTCCTCAGTTATTTCTTCTGAAATCAAGATCTAGACTCAATTAGTCAAACTAAACTGGGAACCGTAGGCTTAATAGCCAGCCACAAGACCACATTGGAGGCTCTGTCATCCTGTTCTTTGTGACCAATTTTTAAGTCTCGCTTGGAGGGTAGTAAACAACAAGTAGAAATATACTTTCTTTCCAAAGACACTACATGTGCCCCCCAGAACTGTACTGCTTGTGGGAAAGCCAAACATTTACTTGCCTCTATCCCAAAAATACCTTGACTTGCACCTTAGGAGTAAGTATGAAAGACATGCAAATGTCCGGAAAACACAATCATCGGACTTAGGTAGCCAAATATGACTGTGAAGATCTTGCCAAAATGATCAGGGTCTTGGTTAGTCAGAGGAGTTTCCTGGAAGAATAACCAAGTTGTCATTTATGTACCCTATGGGCAGTTATCCCTACAAAGGGAGCCATCTAATCAGACAATGTTGCACAAAATCTGTCTTTGACTTAAGTGATCAAAGTCACCATCCCAACCCTAGATTGCATTCAGATCAACCCCAACTCACTGGTAACGTTTCTGTTTACTCTAATTTTGAAGAGAGAATTTTTTTTAATTAATAGACCTTATTTGTTAGAGCAGCTTTAGGTTTACAGAAAAACTGAACAGAAGAATAGGAGTTCCCACATAGTTACCTCTCTGACCACCACCCATCCCATACACACACAGTTTCCCTTATTATTAACATCCTGTATCAGTTTGGTACATTTTTTACAATCGATGAAACTACACAGACAAGTCATTATCACCCAAAGTCAAAAGTTTACATTAGGGTTCACACATTCTATGGATTTTGCCAAATAAATAATGTCACGTATCCACCATTATGGTATCATACAGAATAGTGTCACTGCCCTAAAAATCTGCTATGCTCCATCTATGAAATCCCCGCCTCTAACTCACCCACATCACTGCCCTAGTCCCTGGAAACCACTGATCTTTTTCGGTCTCTATAGTTATGCCTTCCTCGAATGTCAAACATTTAGAATCATACAGTGTGCAACCTTCTCAGACTGACTTCTTTCACTTAGCAACACGCATTTACGTGTACTCCATGCCTTTTCAGGGCTTAATAACTCATTTCTCCTTATCACCAAATAACATTTCATTGCATGGATGTACCAGTCTGTTTATCCCTTCACCTACTGAAGGACATCTTGGCTGCTTACAAGCTTTGGCCATTATGGATAAAACTTCATACGAGAGATTTTTAAAAGGCTATCTCTATCTCTCCCTATCTAAGGATCCTAACTTTCTAGAAGTCAACCTCTTGGAAAGACCTCTGGAGTTGTGCTTTTGTTCTGTTATTTTAAAACCATAGCAAAGAGAAAACAGGAACTTTTAACAGTGACCTTACTTTCACGGAATACAAAAATTTATTTTAATTTTGAACTGATACTGAGGAACTTGGATATCTTAAACTCAATTATTTCTATCTGAATTTTATTAGATTGCCTGAGCAACTCATATTTCCTTTCTACTTAGGAAATTTATAATGATGTCCCATAAACTGAAAAAAAAATCTGTCTCATATGCACATGTGTTTTTATGTCATATATACATCTGCAATAGGTGTTTGCAAAGAGGAAAGGTATTTTTCTCTAAAAGTGTACCTATTTATAAAAATAACTTAATAAAACATGCACTTGAATTCTCACACTCAAACTGCCACTTTTCCATAAATTAATTACATTAATGTCTCAGACTAGAATTCAAGCTAACTGTTCTACATAATTAGAATTTCATTTATAACCTGTTAACAACCTCAAGTCCTTGTTTGTTCAAGGAGGTTCAAGCTAAGGCCTCATTATCCATTATTGATAGCTGTCAATAAGATAACATTATTTTATCTTGTAAGTCTTATATTGATTTTTTTAACCCAATGTCAGCTCTATTGAAAATACACATTCTAAATTAAGCTGACAGATCATTTCCTGCCCAATAAACATGCAAACCAGACAAGAGAAGCCTGATTCCTGAGCACATGCAGGAATGTGGATAGTGTGTGCGTTTTTTCATCTAACTAAACCAGGTACACAGCAGCTTCTTTGCTCGTGGCTGTGTTACTCCTCTGAATACCTGAGTTATTTAAGCTCCCGTAGTGCTGTACAAACCCTGGTAAGTAGGCACAGAGCTGTCCCTTTGCATTAGTTGCTGTCACCCTCAGTCCCTCCATAATGAGTGATTTAGCTATACCTCCATTTGTCACTGCACATATATCCCCTTAGCCTAGATCTAAATGTTTCCAATAAACTTTATTATACTGTGTTGCTTTTCACTTAAAATAATGTCTGCATCATTTCATTACTGAACCACATATAAATTATTTTTATCTCAAGTTCATTTGGTGGTATCACTTTAATGTTATTCCAACAATTTTGTGTCTTTTTCCCCACCTCTGGATTTCTAGCCAAAACAAACTGTCCTACTTCCAAAGCTGACATCAAGGAACTTCCTGCCTAGAATCTGAATTACCACTACTAAATCTGATCCCCAAAGTGCTTTTAAAATGGCTAATTTTTACTGTCATGCATAAAATTTGTGTACAAATATCCATTTATGGGTCAATGACTTCTGAAATTTGCCTTTTTTTTTTTTTACTTCTGTTAGCTTTTTAATGTCTGTTTTTGTCTCCCCCCCCCTTTTTTTACAGGAAATATCAAGAATATTACTGATGTTAGGATCCTTTTTCCTTGTAATTTCTCCTTGAACAATAAGTGAGCTCTTTCAAGGCCTGTCCTGCACCAGATTGAACCTACTCTTCATCATTCTCTGCCCCTTTCAGGTATTAAGGGGGAGATAACAGATTGCAAAGAAGGTCAGGGCAAATGTTTTGTTTTACTTTATAAAAGCCAAAAGATGCTACAGAATTAAAATACTAAAGAATTGGGAATAACAGATTGGCAAGTCAAAAGCAGCATTTCAGGAAAATTGATCTCCACAACTTTGCCTCTCTAGGTTTTATTTCTAGCTTAGTACTGGGCAAATGCCATAATCACTCCCCAACACTCATTGCTTAAATTAGAATTTTACTTATTATTTCTCTATACAAGAATATTTCTTAGGAGAGATGACAATAATAAAGCTGTGATATAAACAGAAGAAAAGTTCACATCCAATCTAGCAATAAAATCTCCCACTTGGAGGATATCACCTTGACATTATAACTACAAATTAGAATATTAGTCATGGTAAAAAAAATTACTTAAATATGAAAATATAAATGTCTATTTTGATGTCTGCTGCATAAAAGAGCAAACCTGATCCAAAAGCCAAAAGCTGAGAACTGTTATATAAAAGAAAAAGGAGTGTGAATAAGAAAGTGACTTTAAAAACAATTTGGGGGGCGCCTGGGTGGCGCAGTCGGTTAAGCGTCCGACTTCAGCCAGGTCACGATCTCGCGGTCCGTGAGTTCAAGCCCCGCGTCAGGCTCTGGGCTGATGGCTCGGAGCCTGGAGCCTGTTTCCGATTCTGTGTCTCCCTCTCTCTCTGCCCCTCCCCCGTTCATGCTCTGTCTCTCTCTGTCCCAAAAATAAATTAAAAAATGTTGAAAAAAATTTTTTAAATAAAAAAATAAAATAAATAAATAAAAACAATTTGGTACTTCTTTTTAAGTTTATTTGTTTGAGAGAGAGCGCACGCACACGTGTGTGCATGTACACAGGGGTGGGGCAGAGAGAGAGGGAGACAGAGAATCCCAAGCAGGCTCTGCGGAGCTCGATGCAAGGCTCAATGTGGAGCTCCATGCAGGGCTCTAACGCACCAACCGTGATACCATGACCTGGGCCAAAATCAACAGTCAGATGCTCAACTAAGCTACCTAGGCACCCTAACAATTTGGTACTTTAAGAAATGAGAAGACTTATTTCCATAATGTGTTATAAACACATGAGTAGGAAGAACAAGTTTTGCATTTACTAATTGAAAATTTTGTCATACTCAGGGGGCCACTGATTCTCTTTTTGATTCAAATACCAAGTTGACAACTTGAACTACTAAAGCTATTTAGAGAGAGAGAGAGAGAAAGAAAAAGACGGAAGGAGGGAGGAAGAAAGAGAGAGAGGAAGAAAGGAAGGAAGAAAGAGAGAGGGAAGGGAGGGTGGGGGAAGGAGGGAGAAAGAAGGAGAGAGAAAGAAAGAGAAGGAGGGAGGGAAGAAGAGAGAAACATGCTCTCATTTAAAAACTATTCACATTATTAAAGCACTGAACTAAAAGCCCAAATGTTTTAAAAATAATTTTTCCACTTGTTGGGATGAGCACTGGGTGTTGTATGTAAGCCAATTTGACAATAAATTATATCAAAAAATTAAAAATTTTAATTTTTAAAAAATAAAATAATAATTTTTCCAACTGCCAAATTTTGTGGAAATTTGTGCCAAATTTCACAAAGTGCATAACTTACTAAGACTTATTTTATGATCAGTGTTATATGTTAACAACAACAACAAAAAGAAACCATAGGCAAATAACTCTGAAATTAAGCATCAGTGACAGGAAGTCAAACATTCTCCCCACAGGCAGGGAAGAGTCACTTTCCTTTTACCTACATCCCAGTATGGGGCATGTTGGTGCTTTGTACACTCACAATGGCCTTCTTAGCCACATCGGAATTGCTTCTTTGATGAGCAGGCTAATGATCATTCTTGCTTTGGCCTTACTGGAGCAATGGAAGTTGACAAGGTATGCATGGCAAATGGCCATGCAGGCACAAACCTATCTCACTAAAAAGCCCAAAATTTCAGGTCCAGGCAAGTACCTATGTTCCCATCTTTTGAAAGTTATTTAAGGAAGTAAAAGTCCCACCTTGCCTTCAATCCCACTCACCCTTCCAACTGCTTTAAAATTTTAGTACTTTCAACAACTAGGGACACGTACTTCTCAATATTTCCCTAAGATTATACAGAAATACACACAAAGACACACACGGACACACACATACAAGAACTGACATACTGCACATTTTTTCACTTGACAATATAGCACATTTTTTTCATGTTAGCATGTGTAACTGGACTCCATTCTTTTCAATGGTTACATAGAATCCAATGTAAAGATGATGTAATTTATTTTGTCATTTTCTTATTAATGGACATTTATGTTTGTGATAGGCATAAATGTATGCTTTTGAACCCACAGCTATAGGTGAGAGTCCTCAGAATACGTATAGCTAGGTATTTCTAGGTTATAGGAAATGTGCATTTGAATTTTTAATAGCTATTACCAAACTAATCTCCAAAACTTGCAAATTCCCTTTAACACAATAATGTAAGAAAAGGTCATTTTCATACCACAGCTTTACCTAACATAGCACAGCACAAAATGTTTTCAATTTTCTTTATATTGTCCAAATATAATAGCCAAAAGGGCATCCTGTTTTAATTTTCATTCCTTTAATTAGTACTTAAGTTGAACGACTTTTCATATGTTTATCAGTCCTTTCCAGCTCTTCATCTCTGAATTGCCTGTTCATATTCTTAGTTCATTTTTCTATTAAGAGGTTAACATTTTTTCTCCACTTATTGGAAGAACTCTGAAAGTATTTATTAGACATACCTGTTATGTAAGTTACAATATTTTCACATTAGCTGTTTGTATTTTAACTTTGGATTTGTTATCCTTTACAGAAATTAGAATTTTAATGTACTCAAATCTAACCATGGTGTTTTCTTTATGGGTCCTGCTTTCCAAATCTTACTTAAGAACACTACTCCAAACTTACATTTTCTTTGAATACTTTTATAAGTTTTACATTTAGATTTCTGATCCATCTGTGGTTTATCTTTTGTGTATAGTATGAGGAGGGAATCCAATTTTGTGTTTTGCTTTTGAATATTTAATTGTCTAAACGTCTCATGGATTTGAAACACCATGCCTAACAAATACCAAGTTTCCATATGTGGGGATGTGTGCATGTGTCCACAGTCCCATTAGGTTCCATTGATCTGCTTGTCTATTTAACTTCCAGGCTCATATTATTTTACTACAGTAACTCTTTTGTCTCTTTCAATATTATTGTGTGTACCTCATTATTATTAATTCTCTTGGAATTTTTCCCTCTGGATTTTAATACCAACTTTTTGGATGCTGATTGGGGTTGAATTTTATTTTTATATTCATTTAGTAAAGACTGACATCTTCACATTATTAATTCTTCCCATCCAGGGAAAATTCTTCTGGACTTCATTTTATGTAGAACAAAAATGTTAAAAAATACTCTAATGGGTCCTGAAGGACAAGCACTGATGAGAGTAAATTTTAAATCAACTCTCCAACACAGTAGGGTATAATTATAAAGAAACTATGAAGCTAATTCCATGACTCTTTCAAATCTGGACTTTGCTCTAAATGATCAAAAGCATTTGTCATTTTAGAGACTATTTTTCTTTTCTAACACTGCTTTTGCTCTTGTCCCCCCACCAGGAGTGAAGGTGTTGGACTAAATTTGGCATATATAAAGATTTTGTCACAGAGATAATCAAGAGAATTGAAGACATGTCATTTAAGGTAGGCTCAGTTTAACTCAGCTTGCAACAATGAATGGTTTCCTCCTCTCTGCCTGGCCAATGGGATGACCTGGTGCAATGAGCTCAATAAATGAGCGATGGTGTGAAAAAATAGAGCATTTTGTCACTCTTCCTTCTGACCTCTTGAACCCTGTTTCTGAAAGCATCAACCGGGGAGACAATTAGTACCGGTTACATTCTAGTCTTGTGACATGGACAGCTATTCGCTAGGAAAGAGACCAATTCATTTCATTCAGGTCGCTGAACAATCACTGGATCATAAAGACTTTTAGTCACTGCCAAAGTGAACTACATTTGAACCACTGGACCCAGTCGTGTGAGTCCATCTATCATTGCCAAGCCAACTGGTCACCCATACAGACTTTGCATTAAATGCAATATCCTCCAAGATGATTTATAAGTTATCCTCTAAATATAAGTCTATGTCTTGGATATGGAAAAAAATTGCAGAGAATGGATATATAGATTTTTTTTTATGTCTCCTGCCTTCTTATTCTAATCTCTCTTATAATCCTTAACTTCTGTCTTATTTTTCCTTGGACCTTGCTTTGCTAACTTCACATAAATAAGACATAGGGGGAAAAAAAGGATTCAGAGTTTAAAAGCCTACCATGACTGTCTTATAAAAGACAGAGGGTTATAATAACCAAAGGTCCAAGTTTACAAAAGTTTTTATAACTGGCCTTTTTTCTCTTTCTCAGACCTAGATAAAAGTTCAGTGAAGTGGTTAATTGTCTATCCAGACTGGACAGCAAAAAATGGTGGTTGTATAAAATAATAGAAGCTCGAAGAGTCTCAGACAACATGCGGTGCTGAAAGATTATGTATTTGGGACACTGGCTATACTTCTAAATAAGATACGAAGTCTGAATAGGATAAATTTTCTGAACCATTCCTGAGGAATATCTACCAGTGTTTCATCTTGCTGGGCATTGGGTTTTACTGCCAACCAACACAAATGAAGATAAACCAGTCCTCTTGGTAAAAGAAAAGAACAAAATCTTCTGGGTGTTTGGTTTGTGTGTTTGTTGATAGCCAGAGTTAATCTTTAATCTTGAAAAGAGAGCAAGTTTTGAGGTGGGTAGAAAATATTTATGATCTCTTTTCATCATTTCTTCTTCAGATTATTTTTTTTTTATTTTTTAATATATGAAATTTACTGTCAAATTGGTTTCCATACAACACCCAGTGCTCATCCCAAAAGGTGCCCTCCTCAATACCCATCACCCACCCTGCCCTCCCTCCCACCCTGCCCTCCCTCCCACCCCCCATCAACCCTCAGTTTGTTCTCAGTTTTTACAGTCTCTTATGCTTTGGCTCTCTCCCACTCTAACTTTTTTTTTTTTCCTTCCCCTCCCCCATGGGTTTCTGTTATGTTTCTCAGGATCCACATAAGAGTGAAACCATATGGTATCTGTCTTTCTCTGTATGGCTTATTTCAAATCTGAATTAATTTCATTTTCTGGTGAAATTAAAAGATACTGTTCCATTTAGTACAAGTTCAAAGTGAAACCATAAGTAGTAGTAATGGTAGTTATCTGGTCTCCCCAGCCAAATGGATGCACCAAGAGAATTAAAACCGGTAAAGGCTATGGTAGAGAGGGGAGGTGGCCCTCAGCCTCCACGCCAGGAGCACCTTGATGAATTCTGTATATAGAACTGAATTAGAAACCTTCAAGGAATGGTTGGCATTTTCTCCATTACAGTCATAATCTTATACAACAAATCACCCATTTAAAAATGTAGAACCATGTTTATTGTTTCCTTAGCTCATCTCAAAGGAGCCCTCTGAGATTACAGATACAATGCAATTAATCTTCGAAGAGAAAAAAAAAATCTGCCAGTGACAAGAAAGCCCAAATTTGAGAAAGAATCATGAAAAGCCAAACTCAGCCAGGCTGTATTTATATAAAATTAAGTTCAAAGAAATAACCATAAGTTACTCTGTGCAGGAAGAATATTTTTAAAGACTATACAAATAAATGACACCATGTATAAACCTGAGGTTTTCAATGTTTTAAAATACTGCTCCATACTGCTATGAAAGGAGCAAGCAGGTTAACTGAAAGAAAGCTTTTGGTTGTGTATCAGGAGCACATTACATGGGGGTGAAAAATAGTCTTTAGTAACCATTGCTCAGTACGAGAAGTAGCATCTACTGAAAAGAGCATAGAATTTACACTATAAATAAAATACAAAGCTTCACATACAAAGCTATGAAAATAGCAAAATAATTTTACCTGCTTAATGGGAAGTCTATGCAGGACATTTATTGTTTTTACTCTTGCTCCACAGAATATATTATTTGAGCCCATGTTCCTATCCCAGTAGAGAGATGAATCCTCCTCCTTGTGCTTTACATTTTTGTTTTCATCTTCCATAATGTAAAAATAAATGCACAAAATGGAAATGGACTCAAGTATGTTACGTGATGGAAAAGGATGATTTGGAAATGCAGAACAAAAGTGTATTAACAGGCTGAATTAACTTTCATTGACCACTTTCTATGCCCTGCATACTACAATAGGCACCTTACATAGATGACTTCAATTTAATTTTTTTATAAAGGCTTTAAAAATTACAACTAAATCAAGAGGATGAAAAGAATCCTTAAGCAACAATTTCAGGTACCAGAATGGTATGTAAGGGCAGGACAAATCACACATGCACATAGAAAATGAGGTCTGTTTTTCAGGCAACACTAGGCTAGGGAGTGATTAGTTTGTTTATTGGTAACCTACTGCACTGTGAACAGAGTTGAAGCACGGTGTTAGTGTTGTGTTACTGCAATGGTGAATTAACACAAGTAAGAAAAGAAGGGTTGCGCTGTCAGAACACATGTGAAGAACAGATTGAGAGACTTTTTTTTTTTTTTTTTAGCAAACTGTAATTTTATTTCTCAACTAGATCATAGGTTCTTTGAAGGCAAGACCATGTCTTATAGGCCCATTATCCCCAGCACAGTCATACATATACTCAATAAAGGCCAGTTTATTGAGGATTCATATTAGAAAGTAGGAGGGTCTGGTACATCTGGATAACCAATATTCAAGATGTTTTAAATGTAAGAAGATAATCCAATGGGGTTTTTAGATATCTCAGTTATAGGGCATGATATATGCCTGACTAAAAAGAGGAAATAACACTTTCCCCAGTGCTAAACACCATCTTAAGGGCACAGTCATAAGAAAACAAGAAGAGATGAGGTGCTTTGTGTTTTTCTAGCACTTATCATCAAAGGGAGATTTTTGTTTTAGGACCAACTGATACTCCCCAATGGACATCTAGATCTTTGGCTATATTTGTCCCATTTTATGTGGTAATCACTCAGCATTCTTGTCTTCTTTGGCCCAGAGGGGAATTGTGAGTTCAAGCCAGTTTGTTGAGAATCCACACTGCTACAGAGAAATGTTGTCAGTGTTACATGGCTAGGTCGCTCTTGATCCTGCTAAGTCCTTCTTGGCTCAGCAATGTTTGGTCACACTGTACACAGCTATAGGGGTCTTTCTAGGGAACTAACATTTCCCAACATTATGAATGCTCATAATGTGCCTGTGACTTTTCTAAGCTCTTTACGTAGATTCACACAATCCTTCAGTGAACTCTGTTAAATAGTATATTTCTCTCCAGTTTAAGATGAAGACACTGAAGCAAAGAGACATTAAGAAACTTGCTTAAAGTCACACAGCTATTAGGGAGACATGCTAATAAGATGTAGATACAGGCCTCTATACTATATCGGTTTTCAGATTCCAGCCACCACATCAGTTCTGCTGACGCTTATGCTCCCCTCCTGCTTATTAGAATATCCCATTAACCCACTGTTCTCTTCATGCCTACTTCCCAGTACTGGGGCTCTAAGGACTGCATTTCTTCATTCCACTGTATGATCTTAAGTTCTTCCTTTTCATTTCACCCCCTACTGCATGTGCCCCCCTCACACCTGCCATACTTTCCTAGCTGTTTGTACTACCGCCTGTGGAATCCTGTTTGACCTTCAAACTTTTCCTCAAGAGTGTCTTCATGGTAGGGACAAAAAATAAGGCACAGAGAAAGAAGGTAATGATCAGACACCAAAAATGCAAGAAGACCTGGTCCAATTAGGCGAGCACAATACTCAGAAATTTCTCAATGGCCTTCACCAAGGAGAAGGCATACAACCAACATATTCCAAGAGTGAATGGTAAAGGAATACTAATATTACACAAGAGAGTGAAAATAAAATTAGTAAGTAGGGATTTTTAACACAGAAACACCCTAAAAGCAATTCTGTGACTACCGAGAGACAGACCTTCATGTTCTTCTTGTTCGTAAGGGTATGTCCCTGGTATAATGAATATTTCCCCCAAAAGTCACTTTGAAAAATTCTGAAACTGCTTTCCAGACCCACTCATAAAGAGGGTAAAAAATTTACAGTCCACTGCAGTCAGTGTTAACGACTACCAGAGGATGATAAACTCATTCTAATAACCTCCCCAGCTAGCGGTATGGGGTGGGCTGCCGGGGGAAGAGCGCTATAGAGGCAGAAGCAGCAGGCTGATGGTTTGGGAGTAGTAACATTCCTCTGGACAGATTCCTAGGACTTCACTCTTTCCCCTCCCACTCCTGGCTGATACACTCTGGAAAAAAAACTCAGAAGTGCAGCATTGTTTATTTCTACATTTCTCATCCGAAATGTTCGTCTTTGCCTAGTTATTCTCAACTTCACAGTGAACATAGGTGGCTCCATAAAACATAAAGGCAGTAGGGGGAGAAGGTTGAAGTTGCTGTAGAGTTTGATGTCATTTCTTTACTAGGTAGGAAACGAGACTTATGACTGTCAGGTGCGTTTTTATTACTTTGCTTGTAAGGAAGAGATTGTGAATAAGGTTATCTGTAAATGATCAGTTCCAAAATAGGCTTCTTATTTTCTCTCCTGTTTTACTCAAAATTAAGCAGAGTAACCATGTAATTATTTAATGTCCCATCCAGAACACTGACAGTAAAATAAGGCCCTATCAATAATTAAACCAGTATAACAGGCACACACTGGAACTATCCAAGGCAAACCAGGATGGATGATTGCCCTAAAGCTAAGCAATCTTCCTACAAAACGTTTTCCCACTTGGAAGAGAAGTTGGTAGTGCCTATCGTTGGTGCTGTCTCCAACCAAGGTGGGCCACCCGGCCACTAGCTTGATTTCCACACTTACTACAGCCACAGCTTCTCCTTCACCCCTTCTGCGGCCTCCAGCTCTTCTCTCTTGTTATTACTAACCAGAAGCATCGTGGCCCATATAAGTGTAGGTTAGCTGGAGTTGCATGCGTTTATTATTTCCCCCACCTAATTTCTGCAACATTGCTGATCTTCCTTGAGCCGTCCTTCCTTACATGTAACTCAATGCCATTTCATTGCGAAGTTTATTTTTGCAACTGTAGTTACCATTAGCTCAGCAAGCTTGTCATATTGTCAGAAAGACTGACCAAGTATTTCGTCAGCTACGCCTAGCCCCACAGATGGAGCTTCCAGTGCAGCAAGCTTAGAAGATGTCTATTCCCTAGGAAGGTGAAAATGAAAGTTGAGCAGCTATGTTACAGAACTGAAATAAACTGAGTCTGCTTTCAAAGTCTTTTCCTCAGTATCCAAAATATGGAGATAGTTTTAGCTCAGGAAATGAATAAGTGTCCATCCTGTGTGAAATTCTCACAGTATCTAGCTGTCAGAGTAATCTAATAAATGTAATACCCATGGATTACCAGGGTACAGGTATTTGACCTATAGGCATTTTAATTTAAATGGGAGGTTTGTGGAAATGAAAATGCCCTCAAGGCCCAAAGGAATGAATCACCAAGTGAATAATTTCAGATATTTGGCCCACACCAGTGTTCCTTGAATCATTACCACCCAGAGAGGGATAGAGTATTTGATTTGATATGACCCAACTCAAATGCAAAGACACCTAATGAACTGCATCACTGGGACTCCACTATTCCACAGAAATGAAGTTTCCAAATTATTGAAGCAAACCTATTCATATGCCAAATGTCATCATTAACTCATTCATCAGCTTCTAAAAGAAACCATTCCTAGCTTTCTAAGGGAAAGTGACTATCATGTAACTTTTCTTGAATTGCAGAATCATCTTCCTGAGGATACGTCAGAGTATTTCTGCTATAATACCCTCAATGTCTGCTTTTTTGCAGTGGTGGTTATCTTTCCATTCAAGGTCAGCTGTCACTTGCACTGTCATTAAACTTCCATCTAACATCATGTCACCCTCTGTCCTTTTAATTTATTGCTGCAAAACTGCTAAGTGATCAAAAACTAGATGTCTAGTATAATTAAGGATGGTTTGTTAAGAAACAGTCACTTGGATACCGCGGAAGCCTTTACTTTCCTTATTTTGGATTTGGAACTAAATTAGCAAGAGTTCAAAGTAGACCTTCTAAGTGGAACATGATTCTCATCCCTCACTATGTCTCACTCCTAACCCTTTCCTCAAAAAGATGTGATTTTCCTCTCTTACACATTAGCCATTTCCTATCTTTTTATCATTTTATATCCTTCTTATTAGGTTACAAGATCCAAAAAGTAGGTCTTTTCTCCTTCCTTTTTTACATTATGTTTTAAGAACTTCACAAGAATAAGAAAGTCAAAAAACCAAAGAGGTAAAAAGCCATTTCCAAACACTTGGTGTATTTAAAAAAAAAAACAAAAACAAAAAACCACACACACAGTGAATCGTGTCTGCCTATGCTGGGCTTCACGACTGTGAGAGATGAATAGGAAACTGGTGCACACCACTGCCAAGTGTCCCATTTCACTCTTGTGTTCCAAATTTTAAAATTCTTGTGCTGGAGGCAAAGTCATGCTAAATTCCCTAATGCCCTAATATTAGGCATTCCTGAGTTACCTTTGTCTGTGAGATCTCCTGAAAAGAGCATTACAGAAGGTCCGGAACACTGATCAAAATAAAATCATGACTGGCACCCCATGGCTGAATACACAGGTCACACAGGACAGCCATTCCATCAACATGAACTTGACTGTACCGTCACATCTCCCAACACGTACAAACCAGAATGTCATCAGCAAAGCAAAGCACAGCACAGAAGTAATTACCTGACTAATTCAAACAGAAATAAATTTCTTTTGTTTTGGCTACGTTACTGGGGGAATCCAGGCAGAAGTGTCTCTGCTACCTGGATTATCTAAGCAATTACCTCAAGCCCAGACTCCATTCTGAATCCTGTCAAAGGATATCCACTCTTCAAATTTATAAACAATAGTATCTCTAAGCAAATTACGGAGGTAACATTTAAATCCAGCTGTTGATCCCTCCAAGGTAAAATTCACAGCATTTTATTCTACAGCTAGCTATGCAGAGAAAGGAAATGGCTCAGAGAAATGCTAAAATCCCAAGCACAAATTTGCTATAGAATTAATATCACAATTTGTCACTGATAATGAAAGCATATAAAACAGGTCCTGACAGCATGTTATTTCTGTTGCAGATCATTCTTTATAAAATCCAAACGAGGTTTTCCTTTGCAACTGTGGAAATGATTTTTTTCTAAATGTACAAAGCAAAATAATATTAATATTGTGGTTAGTAGCCATCTGCTTCATGAGAATTCTGTACAATCATTAGTCTCAACTGATGGCATCGTGGCAAGCTGCCACATCCCAAGAGGCCAGCCTCTAAAACCCATCAGCATCTTTACATCAGTCTCAACTCTGAGAGGGCAAACCACAAAACAGGAAATCTGTTCTATGGGAAGATCCAGACCACTAAGCTCTGTTTTTAGATATTAAACCCCAAAATATTATCCCACCCAAGTATATGCTCAGAGGCACGCATCAGAAGGGCAATCAGATGGAGACACAAGGCAGCAAGGAATAAACATGAGGCATTTGGGTCGAATGCCAGGTCCAGCAGGGCAACCAGCAACCTGTGTTCCACTCAACAACAGTGGTTTTCACTACAAAGTCAGAAAAGGTTCAAGCTGTGAGGAGTTCAGCTTATCACAGAATCTCACTGAAGTCACTGTAACTTTTTAGTAAAACGCTGCAGAGGCAGCAACATGCAGAGGGATTCAAAGGAGGTGTGAACTAAGTCATATTTCTCACACGGTTTCCACCATAAAAACTTGTACCAGAAAAATCTGAATTTAAATGTTTCACCCGATAGGCTATGTACTTTCCTGCCATTTTCAATAGCCTGTTCTAACGATTTTCATTTAGAAATGCAAAAGGATGCTGTATTTTTAACGTCTAATCAATCTTCAAGAACTCTGTATGTTTGTAATCACGAGCCATACGAAAGCTAGGGGAATAAGATATGTGCCCAAAAATGTTCTAGTAAGATACACCATAACCACTTGGCTATGGTATCATAATCACATAATCATTTTTCTTTTTGGGTAGCTTAGATTCTCCAAGCAGGAGGAAAAGGAAGAGATAGCAAGGACTCATACTAGAATATCACAGTTAAACACAGTCTTACAATACTTATGCAAATAATTCAAGTTCCCTCAATCATTCTGCCATATTTAGAATTTTATGGGAAAGTCCTAAGTACAGGAGCAGGGGCAGGGGTCTGACTACACATGTGCATGAAACAAGTCACACTTCAAGAATCTACTAGTCTTCATTGCAAAGATGTTATTTCAAGTAAGTTTCAATAAAACTTCCATGAAAGCTACATACATTTGTAAATAAATGCACAAATAAAAATAACAAATGTAACTACAATCTTAAGCTCACAATATAACTTGCATGTACTTATCCAAAATGCTCAGGACAAATTGTCACAGATAAAAAATACCAGCAAAGAAAAAACAAAGAATAGTAAAGGGGCATTATAACATGGTACTATTTCTTGTTCTAACTTTATGAGTGTCATCAGTTATTTCAAATGAAACCTTCTGAAGAAGGATCATCAATTTAATTTTAAACTGCTAGATAATCTTATCAAAACTCTCCCCCCCACCCCACCCCTTCCAGGAGCATCTCAAAGAGGCTAAGGGGACTGAGGAAGGCAAGCTTTGTGCTTCCTTCTCCTCTCACTTTAAGCAAGTATTATATCCAAAGGAACAAAAAGTGAAATGAAGTTTTAAAACTAAAGGGCTAAGCTGTGAGGATCAGCAGGAGACAAGACGATTCTACCACCTAGTACTGGGGGTGGTTGGAACATTAACAGACTAACTGGATATTATCGCACCAGTAGACAGTGCTTACATTCCAACGACCATGATCCACTGCTCAGAGCCAACCACTCCAGGGACAGGATAGCTCTGCCTTATTCTTCAGCAAAAATGATCGCATTTTGCAAAATAAACCAACAGAAACCTCATCCTCCTCTCCCATTGCATATACTTCTTCACCTCCACGTAAAGCCAGAAGATTTCTGTCTCACCAGTTGCAACTTGGGTCATATTTATAGTCAAGAATAGAAAGTGCCACCACAGCGATTTCAAACAAATATGATACCTTGAACCTCAATATGTATGTGGAATTCAAGTCACACCTAAGATTTGGGTTCAAATCCAACTATTTGCTGACTATGCGGCCTTGGATAAGTTACTAAATCTCTTTGAGGTTCATGTTCCTCATCTATATAATGGGATAAATACTGACTTTATAAAGTTTTCATGAGGAATCAAACAAGGCAACTTAAAAAGGACTGACTGGAGTTACTGGCACATAATAAGCATTTGATACATCGGGTGATTATTGATGTTCGAAAATGAGAAATTTCAAGTTTTCTGAAAATTTTATGGTCTTGGCTTTAAGTTAGAGACAACCAGACTATAAGCATAAGCTTTGCAAAATCAAGAGCTCAGAAAGTAGAAATTTTCGTGCCATTCCAGATTCTGGTTCTAATAGTTGAAGATAAAATATTCTTGTTTCTAAATGCATTCTGTTGAAGTCAAACTGTAGATTTTTGTTCAGGACTCTTAACCTTTCTGAATTTGTGTGCTCTGCCCAAAAACACAAAGGCTAATAACAAATGCACCCTCTTCTAAAAATAACTGTAGTAAACATGGAAAGCAGTAGTTAACATGAAGCAATTTATAATTAAGAAAGGACAATATAACATAGGCTATTACCAATGGGCAGCGATACAGTTGGTTGGTACAAGTATGTACAGGAGTGTAAAAGTACAGGCCAGAGGTGTAACAGGCATGGTAATGAAACCCTAACTCTCCATTTACATATGGGCATGATAAAGTAACTACTCTACAGAGTTGCTGACAGAATCAAAATATGATGAACAAAAGCTTTTTTTATTATTGAAGTATAGTTGACATACAACGTTACATTTGTTTCAGGTATGCAACACAGTGAGTCATCAATTCTATACATTGTTCAACGTGCGCCATGATAAGTATAGTCACCATCTGGCACCATACAACATCATGGCAATATTATTGGCTGTTATTCCCTCTGCTTTACTTTTCATCTCTGTGACTTATTTACTTTATAATTGGAAGTTTGTAACTTCTTAATCCTCTTTACCTATTTCACCCATTCCTCCAACTCACCTCCCTTCTGGCAACCACCAGTTTGTTCTCTGGATAGCCAATATATGGAAGCAACCCAAGGGTTCATTGACAGATGAGTGGATAAAGAAAATGTGTGTGCGTGCGAGTACACACACGCACATGCACATGCACACAACACACACGCACACGTGCATGCACACGCGCACATACACACTGGAATATTAGCCATAAAAAAGAATAAAACCTTGCCATTTGTGATGACATGGATAAATCTAGAAGGTATTATGCTAAGTGAAGTTAAACAGAGAAGGACAAATACCATACGATTTCACTTATATGTGGAATCTAAAACACAAATGAACAAATAAAAGCTTTTAATGCATTGCCTAACACATAGTAAGTATTCAGTAAAAAATAGCTCTTAAATTGATTTTAAAGATTATTGTGTACTATGCATCTTTCCAGTATAAAACATGGAGTTCCCTTTCAACTTTGCAATTAAATTTTATTTTTTTTTAATTTACATCCAAATTAGCATATAGTACAACAATGATTTCAGGAATAAATGCCTTAATGCCCCTTACCCATTTAGCGCCTCACCCCTCCCACACCCCCTCCAGTAACCCTCTGTTTGTTGTCCATATTTATGAGTCTCTTCTGTTTTGTCCCCCTCCCTGTTCTTGTATTATTTTTGTTTCCCTTCCTTATGTTCACCTGTTTTGTCTCTTACAGTCCTCATATGAGTGAAGTCATATGATATTTGTCTTTTTCTGACTAATTTCACTTAGCATGATACCCTCCAGTTCCATCCACATAGTTGTAAATGGCAAGATTTCATTCTTTTTGATTGCCGAGTAATACTCCATTGTATATATACACCACATCTTCTTTATCCATTCATCCATCAATGGAAATTTGGGCTTTTTCCATACTTTGGCTATTGTTGATAGTGCTGCTATAAACATTGGGGTGCACGTGTCCCTTCGAAACAGCACACCTGTATCCCTTGGATAAATACCTAGTAGTGCAATTGCTGGGTCGTAGGGTAGTTCTATTTTTAGTTTTTTGAGGAACCTCAGTACTGTTTTCCAGAGTGGCTGCACCAGCTTGCATTCCTATGCTATTAAATATTTCTTATTTGTGCTGCTTTCATTTCTGAAAATATTAACTAATTACTACCAACTTTGATAACCACTAAAAATTTTCAAAATATCCTTTAAGTGTCTGTACCTGTGTTGCTAAAATATTGTGGCTTGTGATACTTCTCAAAAGGCTCATGTTTTTAATTTTTTTTAATGTTTATATATTTTTGAGAGAGAGAGAGACAGAGCACAATGGGGGAGGGGCAGAGAGAGAGGGAGACACACAATCTGAAGCAGGCTCCAGGCTCTGAGCTGTCAGCACAGAGCCAATGCAGGGCTCGAACCCACAAGCTGTGAGATCATGACCTGAGCTGAAGTTGGACGCTTAACCGAATGAGCCACCCAGGCGCCCCAAAAGGCTCATGTTTTTAATGTGCTTAGTGAAATCTCCTACATGGTAATGTTCATGGAGATACATGATTATTCTTAAAAGACTTTACTGGTTATAGAAAGAGTAATACAGTAGTTCCTTCCTTATCTTAGGTTTTGCTTTCGATGGTTTCAGTTACCCACAGTTAACTGCAGTCCGGAAGCAGATGATCCTCCTTCTGATATATTGTCAGAAAGTCAACAGTGGCCCAACACTACATCACAATGCCTTCATCATTCACCTCGCTTCATCTCATCACATACACATTCTATCATTTCATATCATCACAAGAAGAAGGATAAATACAGGACAATAAGATACTTTGAAATAAAGACCATATTCACATAACTTTTATTATCGCATACTATAATTGTTCTATTTTATTATTAGTTACTATTGTTAATCCCTTACTGAATCTAATTTATAAATTTAACTTTATCATAGGTATGTATGAATAGGAAAAACATAGTACATTTAGGGTTCAGTATTATCTGAGGCATTCACTGAGGATCTTGGAACACATTCCCCACAGATAAGGAGGGACTAATACAATCATTTTCCACAAAATCTCAAATTTTACAAAGAAGTACTAGTTCATAACACAGTTTAATAACAATTAATAAAAGGCATTTTAAAAATATTTGAGGTCTCAGGGTGCCTGGGTGGCTGAGTCAGTCAAGCCTCTGACTCTTGACTTCCGCTCAGGTTATGATCTCATGGTTGTGAGACGGAGCCCTATATCAGCTCTGCACTGAATATGGAACCTGCTTGGGATTCTCTCTTTCCTTCTTTCTCTGACCTTCTTCAGCCTGCACTCTCTCCTTCTCTGTCTCAAAATAAATAAATAAACATTTTTTAAAAAACATTTTTAAATGTTCGCTGTCTCACTAAGAAAAATCCACTTTCTCTATGGTTGTTCTGCAAGGACATTATTCCAAATTAGTAATGGGAAGTAAGTTTCAATAGAAAGGTCTGCTCTTTGTCCCCCTAGTGGCCACAAACAAAATAGCAACATGTAAAGAAAAGACTTGCAGAAACTACTGGAGTAGAAAACTACTTCATCGCCTTAATTTTACAGATAAATAAACTAAGGCCAAGAGAAAAGGGCTTGGCCAGGACTACACATTTTTTCAGTAAATCACCAGCATGTGAGAACTTTTTTTAAGGTTCTGAATACTATGATGTCTGAAAAGGTACCTCCAAAAGGAAGTTAACTAAGGTCCTTTAAAAATTTCCTTACCAACTGACGATCAGCAGCTTTTTCTCCAGTTTTATTTTTCCTTGTAAGATAGCTAATAAGTACAGTATCCCAGGGGGCAATGAGGAGACCTCAGCTGTGACCAAGAATTCTGCCTGCATCCTCTATGAAGAATTCCTTTTTGAGAAATAAAGACTGACACTGAGGGGCCAGAGGCACACAAAGATAGCTGTCCTCAAAAAAGACCAGTAAGAGTCAACGTATCTTTACCGATCGCCAAGGGCCCACAATGAATAAGAAACAGAGGTCAGGAAATAAGTTAAATACTGTTTTTCTCAACTTTAAGGTACTTCCACATAGAAAGAGAATAGAAGTAGGCATGGGTTGGGTACACACATGGCAAAGAATAAAATCGAATTTTCTTTGCTTCCTGCTGGCCCTAAAATTTAACAAAAGCACTTAAGGTTTTGTTTGGACATAAATGCAATAGAGAACTGAATCCATTATCCAGATATCTTCAGGCAAATAATAAAGAAGATAGTAATGTAGCATCCAAAGCATGTTTAACTTAAAATAAAAAGTTTTGGCTATGGCAAGTTTTGATTTTCACATCATTGCCTATAGATTACACAATAAATTTTGTGAATCTGTTAAGTCCCTATCTAGTGATTAAGAGTACAGGAACACACTTCAAAAATGTGTGTTTGAATCTCAACCTGACTCATATTAGCTGTGTGACCTTGAACAAATTATTCTACTTCCCATTCCTCAATTTCCTCATCTGAAAATGAAAATAATAATACCTAGCACATAGGCTATCAGATGGACTAAATAATACATGTAAAGAACAAGTAAATGGCCCATCATATACATGTAGTAATGTTAATTATTGCTCTTATAAAAATATTACCTGTACCCATTTTCTACATTGTAAACCTGAAGAGAAAACAAAGATAAGCATTAAATGAAAGTGTATTCATATTAGAAAATGGCAGGTATGTATAGTCCAGTCTTGACCTCTAATGAGATGTGTGGCTGTGGACAAAGCATGTAACCTGTATGATCCTTGTTTCCTCATCTACAAAAATAAGAGGGTTAGATCAAAATTCAAGGAACACAGGTTTAACAAAGATGTAAAAGATTATTCAATCCCAAACTTGATGCTCGAGTTCACTTAAAACAAGTGTTTGTCTAGTCTGTGATTGCATGCCTTCATCTCTATCCTGAAGCTGCCAGTACCCTTCATCTTGAACCGCACTAATAGTTTGAAAATTCTTCCATTTGTTAAGCTGAAATCTACCATCTGCATGTCATCAGATCTAAGATGCCAATGGTAGTAAGTTTACCATTATTTTATGTGTCACTAAGAAGAGACACTGCCAATTATACCATGACATGATGCTTTCTTATCGTTGTCAATTGTAAGAAGCATCATAATTTGAGAGATGTTACCATATGAAAATATGGGTGTCTTATAATCAGTGAAGTTCAATATCTTCCAGTGGCTTCACCAGTTGATAATAATTGAAGATTCCATCATATTAAAAGCCAGTCTAATTTTCTTCTGTAGGACAATTCATCAAGTACTTAAAGAGTGTTCATGGCCTACTTGAACCTTCTCTTTTCAGTCCCATTACCTTTAGTATATAAACATGGTCTTTAAGTCTATGTGCCATCTCCAGTTTCTGTGTACTAAATCCATTTTACTTTATCTCAATTTCTACTTATTTATACATGTCAACACCAAACATACTTTCAAGCATAAGGAGATAAAATGATGATGAAACAGACAAATGCTCTACCTTCAGTAATTCAGTGACATGCAGTCTAGTAGATGAAAAGAATATGTAAACAATAAAGTATAGCTAAGGTACTAATAGGTGTTTTATAAAGTATAGCGGAAACACAAAAGCAGGGGCAAAACGAGAATAGGGGTATTTAAGTGTGATACCTAAAGAGGAAAAGAATGCTCTAGGTGAGGTCTGGTCTATTCTAAAAAGAACATTTATACCCATACAGAGGATAATCTTCTTCTTGTCTTTGTCCTCATCTTTTTCTTTTTTTGACAAAATTTGTAAAATGTTAATTCAAAGTCCCAAAATATTTTTGAACATGTTATTATATTGTTTCCTACTCCAGCTTGCCACTATTCCCATAGAGTGATCCTATAATTGAGAGAGGAATTAGCAAAAGGAAGGAAATTATTTTACTCTCTAGATGTAAGTGTAGGCTTTTCCACTCATTCTGGTCTATAGCAGTTATTTAAGAAAATATACTGATACTTATCCTCCTAATGCGTCATTTCTTCTGAACAAGGACATACCCCTTCATTGACATAGTACAGTCCACCCACCATGGGTTGTACATATCTGATCAGGCAAATTTAGATTCTACCACAAAGCAGTGAATAAAATGTAAAAAGAATCTGGCAAAAAGTTGAAGTACACTCTACCGACCCTGAAATTCCCAGAGTACTAAAATGCCCTGGATAGGTCAATAACACTGTGTTGCTGTGCATTTATCTCATTTGGAAATCTCCTGGCTGTTGTAATCTACCTATAGTGATGAGTCAAATACAATGATCAAGAGGAGAAATGTCTTAATGCATCCTGGGATCCAACCCATTTTAAATACAGTATTGGAAACCCTCCCAGGATTAGAAAACCTGGATAAGCACATGAAGTTTGTGTGAATTTATTTTAGCTTGTATTGAGATGTCTATGGCTGCACAAAAGGGGAATTCCATTGAGGTTTCCTGTCTCCTTTGTTTCAGTTCAATAATACCCTGAGTGGTTAAACCCTTTTCCTCCCTTAAACACTGGGGTGGGCGTATACGTGTATGTATGCACGTGCACATGTGCACATACACACACAGAGCAGAGTGGGAGAACAGGCATTCATTCCTCAGTGAAGTCTGTTCACTTGTGCACACTGCGATATTAAGTAATAAGCATTATAAGGTGTGTACTTTTTCTGGTAACAACATACTTAAGGCAAATTTTAGATGGAAGATTTGGATTGGTTCAAGTACAACAACCCATGCCAAGGTTCTTAATTAGGCGTATGGTTTTAAAAGTGAACTTTTTCTTCTAATCAAGAATAATTGTTGATGATCATGAAAATGTTCGTACCAGATAATCATTGCATACAGATGTATATTATTGAAAAGAAAGTCAGAGAACTTGTAATTATTTATTTATATGCATTCCCATTATAAGGATAAGATAGCCTCTTAATCATCTGAAGAGAGATTTAGTGGAAGTTGAAAAATCCCTCATCAAAATTAATATCCCTAGTAATGGTCTATGAAGGAGTTTTTTTTTTTTTAAATTGAAACTTTGCAAGCTGTAAAGGAGAGAAGTACAAGTAATTTTGACTGAAGCATATAAAATAATGAAGTAGCCTAAAAGCTGATGAGGTACTTCAGCTGTACCAAATTACTAAACAAGAGAATATGTGAAATGGGACACTTTTAGGGATGTCTTCCCAGTTCACAAGGACACTCCTAGCTGCTAGGGGACCCTGGATGTAGGTAACCCCACTGCCTCCCAACCCCCACTCCGCCCCAGCTCCAGCTGATGGGTCCAGAATATATGCCTGATCAATCATGAAACTGAAAATGGAGCAAAAAGAGGGAGACACTCTCTTTCCAACAGGTAAGCTCTGGAACTGTCAGTTGTGCTGGTATGAAGTTCCGACAGAGGAAGGGACTGTGATAGGAAACTCCAGCAGAAGCGCAGTGAGAAAAAAGTAGCACTGTAGGCAGAGTGCTGGTAGCTCCTGGGTGTCTGTTTCCAGGCCTTTCCAGAGGCCCTGCAGAAGTTCCACTCACATTTCATAAGAAGATCCCACATGATGGTAGCAAAGACACCCCTCCCCATTTGTTTAACTATCTCTAATTAACTTCATGATTTATCAGCATGTTTTGGCGTGCCAGAGAATGAACTGGAAACACCAGGTAATCATTTAACCTTAGTAACTCTCCGTTCTTTAATCTCTGGAATTGGGATAAGATAATTATGGATATTTACATCAATATCAATATTATTGGGGTGCCTAGGTGGCTCAGTCGGTTGAGCATCCAATTCTACATTTTAGCTCAGGTCATGATCCCAGGGTCATGGAATTGAGCCCTGTGTTGGGCTCTATGCCGAGCATGGAGCCTGCATGGGATTCTCTGCCTCTCCCTCTGCCCCTCTCCCCTACTCGTGTGCTCGCGCTCACTTGCACGCTCTCTCTGTCTAAAATAAAAACTAAACACATATATATCATTATTAATTGGAAATTAATAATAATTGTGGTAAATGTTACTAGAGATATTCACACAACCTCTTTTTAGTATAAAAAGTGCCATCCTTTCTGTAATTCAAAGCTGCCACTTGAACTGTTCAGAAACAAATTGTTTATCCATTCTTAATAAAAAGTAGTTGTTTTAACCACTTTTGATATGTGGCTTAATGGGGTTTAAAGAATAGCATGTTACAAACAATTAGAGATTTCCTTTGTGAGATATTAACTTGTTCAGTGGGTGAACATCAACTTCACTATTATTCCAACTTTTAGCATTAAAATCAGTTAATTTGCATATATTTCTATAAAAGGTAGTCTTAAAGTCTAACTTATTTTTATCAGCATACTTACAATTACATATATATTGCATATATGTATAGTATGTAGATTTTATATGTATACATATACAACTGCACAGTTTTTCTAGGAATATTTCTGCTTCTTCTGCTTACCAGTTTTATTGCCTTAGACATGTTACTTAACCTATGCGATCTCTTCATCCATCTATTTCCTCCGTCCTAATGAGGGAAAATCATACCACTTGTTGAAAGAAGAATTAAATAGTCTATGAAAGTATTTTGTAATCAATGAAGGACTATACAAACATAAAGGGGTAGTATTTCCAATTAAATGTGTAAGAAATTCATAATCTGAGGAATGAACTACGAATCAGAAGCAGCTTTCTTCTTGCCTATCCTTTCTCCACAAGAGTTTAAATAGCTGCATGAAGAGAAAATGTTCAGTCTTTCTTTGTAACTTGGTGGCAATTCTATGGCTAGGGGAAGATCTTTTCAAGAAGTAAATTCAGAGTCTTTCCATCTTGCATGTGTGGAACATCTGTGCTAAAACCATTCCGTGTACACTTCTTTGAAGCACTGACTGCCTAGAGGTACTACTTTGATTTCGGCTTTATTTAAATGCCTCAACTTCTATTGGTGAAACAAAAGATTTTCTAGTTAAGAGCTCAGCTGGGAAGGAGACCGGCCTCCAACCAGTTTAATCACTCAGAGGCCAAAGTAGGCTGCATTTTGTTTTTAGAGCACCGTGCAATGGAAATCTCTCTGTGAACTTGCAGCTTACGCAAACAGCTGGTTTGGGATGCTGCTGACCCTGGGTGCAATCACTGTGGTAATTAGATTTAATTTTCCTAACCCAACAGTGTCTGGCTCCATCATGTCTACATCTCCTATGTAGAAAACCATAACTCTCATTTAATAATACTTTGGCATGCTTAAGATCTGTGCAGTTAATATTAAAAATTACTTTTTTGCAACTGTAAATATAGCCATTCCAACTGCAAAGGGTAAAAAAGAGTTTAATTTAGAGGTTATCCCATTTCAGGAACTTTCCTGAAAGATCTTAAACCGTTAAGCAGACCTTGACTATCATTACACACTCTTCTTCTGCAAGTCTTTTGTACCCTTGTATTAACTCATTTAGAAAGATGGAATCAGCCATAAGTCATCAGCAAGCCTGAAGGGTTGGGTTTCGAGTGTTTCTGCAAGCCCAGGGATGCACACCTTCGTGCTACATCTTGGGGTTACTCACTCCGACAAAGTACCAGAGATCACAGGACTATGTAAAAAACCTGTCTTCCTGGAAGGAGAGAAAGAAAGACACGTCTGAATCTGTGTCTGCTTCCGTCTGGAGAACGCCTGTTTATGTTGTGTAGAAAAGCCATCGGTATTGTTATCTCAGGAGACCCGGTTTGTTTTATATGTGTGCATGTTATGCATGCTATAACACGAAGCTGGCCAACTGATAGCGATGAGGTACTGTGTCCCTGGGAATTATAATTGCTCGGTCGGTAAAAAAAGAAAAAAAGAACATCCGACCGTAGCTGATAATAGCACAAGGTGCATTTTGGCAGTATAAAGGAGGAAACAGACAGAGTCACACAAGTTCTGAGTATGTTTTAACCCCCAAAAATAAGAAAGGAAAGGAAAGGAAAGCCTGGGGCTGAGGGAGTGTTACCGGGAGCGAATTGCTCAGGACTTCAAACACAGGGAGTCATTCTGTCAAGGGGAGGGGGCGGGCGGGGGCAGGCACTGGGCCTCTCTAACAAAGTCCTCCTCTCTTTGCTCCCTCCCACTTCATTCACTTGCAAATCAGTGTGTGCCCACAAGAGCCAGCTCTCGGGAGCCCGTAACCTTCCCATCCCAAGAGCTGCAGTTTCAGCCGCGGCAGCAAGAAAGGCAGAGCCCGCGACTGCAGGAGCAGCGGAGGCAGGAGCAGCCTGGGCGGGTCGCAGGGTCTCCCCGGGCGCAGGAAGGCAAGCAGAGGTGGGTTCGGTCTCTGTTGGCGGTGGTGGTGGTGGTGCAAGCCTTTTCTTTTTTTTTAATTCTGTAGCGTTGATGGAAGCCAATCAGAGAGAGAGTCCTCTCTGCCCGATGGGTGCCGCACGCCGGAGTTGGGAGGGATGCTCAGCCTGCGAGCCCGGGTCGGGGCAGGCGCGCGGGTCCGGCTGCGCGGGCGGCGCTGCTGCCGCTGCCCAGGACAGGCGCGGGTTTCCGGGGAGTCTGGGCGCCGCTCCTCCGCCTTCTGGTAAGACCGATCCACCCTGGGGCTGGGTGGGAGCGTAAGTAACGGGCCGCCGGGAAGAACTCGCTGCCTTCCTCTCCGCGGGCAGAGGCTGCCAGGAGAGCTCCGGCATTTGCAAAGTTGGCTGGTCAATTACCAAGGGCGCTGGTGCGTGCAGGACCCGCAGAACCGTTGGGGGCTTGATTTATTCCCACCTGCCCACATCACAAGGGTCTGTGCGGGGACTGCTTTGGCTGAGTTACATTTCTTGCCTGGGGGGTAAAGCAGAAAATCAGGTAGCTTGAAAACTCCTGAATGCTCCCAATAAGGAAAACTTAAGCTAAATAGATGGTATGGCTCAGAGAAGGAGCCAAAGAAAACTGTTAGCTTGCACGTTCTGGGAAATGCCTGCCGGCTCACATAGGGAAAGAAATGCTTGGGTTGCAAGGAAAGTCCAACATTGGACTCCGAAAATGGAGCACACTGTCCAGGGAAAAGTCATGTGGACGACGCAGCTCGATGGTGCTCTTCCACGGCTGGCCAGGCACAAATCTGGGGGATAACGCCTCCCCCGGACTGGTTGGAGAGCAGACCAAGTATGCCGGGTTGTAGGTGTCCGATGCAGGAAAAGTGGAGCCCCCAATGCGTTAATCCCCGAATTTAGTAAGAGCGAATGTTGCTGTGTTGTGTACTGCAGCAGTTGAGAGCCGGGTTTACTTCTGTAGTTAAATATTCTTCTGCCAAGAGTTATCGGAGATCTCGAGATGGAGGCTGCTGGAGAGGTCAGCGTGGTGCTGAGAAGTGTTTTCACTGCTGCAATAAAATCCATATTTTATGGGGAGTTATATGCAGGTCCTTGTTAGTCCAAAGGGCTGTTCACCTGAGTTAACTACTGAGAAAATTCAAGTACCAAGAAGTTTAATCATCTGGAATAGCCCCACATTTCCCTCTCCCTCCTTCATTTTTTTGGTAAAGCTATATTAATTATAATATGTACACTATAGAAGTATGTCAGCCCCTGTCTCCGCCAATCTTCACTTTCACTTACTGAAGCACATAATGTGGGAAAGAAGAGATTTTTTCCTTCAAACATAGCTGGAGTGGCTGATATGTAGATGTATGGCTTCTCTAGAGGGGTGCACATGCAAAATATGGGCTTTCTGATTGTTTATTATCCAGGGGATAATAAACTCTTCTCTGTATCGGAAAAGGAACACAGAGATATACCTAGAAAATGTACAACTCTTCTAAGAATGAACAACAAATATGCTTATACAAACAGTAGCCAAGGATTGCTTTTCTTTTCTTTTCTTTTTTTCTTTTCTTGCTGATACCTTTACCTGAAAAGAAAGCCTTTACGATTCTACTTTAGGAGAAAAAAAAAAAAATTTCTTCCAGTTTAGCTTGAGCATCATCCTTTGTGTAATAGCACTTGCATGGCTCTGTGTTTGCTATTTTAGAGATCCGGAAAACAAGTTGTGTGAAGAAAGGGGGGTATGATCAAGCAGATGTCTTCATCATGTCAAAAGGAAGAGGGCAAAGTTTATACCAGAGGCCAGATTTTCAATGCAGAACTCAGAAACTTAAAAGAAATCCAATATGTACTCGAAAATACAATTGCATAGGACTGTATCTCACCCCCTTTTGTTTTTGGTCTGTTCTAATTAAAAAGGTATTGGGAGGAAATACAAGGCAGCTCTTTTTCTACCTACTTTGATGGTTCATGGCATACTTCTGAAGCAGAGGAAGTAACAAATTTCTTCAGGAAAACATGAGAGGCAGCAGCACAGTTCTGAAGGAAAATGGCAATGGTTTAGTTCTACTGTACTTGTCTAAAATTATCTTTTACTGCCATTATAAGTGACAGACTGGATCCTCTATAGGGACTTTTAGTCCCTTTACTATCTGGCTTTTACATCAATTTATTGCAATTATATTTCTTAATGCTAACTTTGCAAAGATAATGTATAGAAACAAAGTCATTTTCTACCAAGTAGCCTACTCTCAGAAAATGTGTACCTTACCTCCTCCACCCACCACTTCCATCAGCTCTGCAAGTAAAAACTCACTTTAAGGCACTCTTCATTTTTTAAGAAAAAAGTCTCTCTCACAATATTTTGTGAGAAACTTGAAACAGTGAAACAGTGAAACTTGAAACAGTGAAAATTTCTAGAAAGCACAACTACAATTCCAGGACATCAAAAGACACTTCATTCTGGCAAATGTGTCAATAAGTTGGAACAACAAATTCTTGAATATCTAATATATATGGTATATACACACATATGTATAATATACATAGGGATTTTTAAAAATGATAAAATATGACAAATATTTTTAATAAAACCACATATCCTCCTTAGGAAGTGAAATGTGTGGTCCCCCCTTCTGGCCCTTACTTGCTTTGCAGTCATAATGCCAACTTACCAAGGCTGCATCCTTTGAACTATCGAAACTTTTTTTAGTTGGAAGGGACCTCTAGTGGGTCACTCCATGCATTTCTCCCTGTAGTTCAGCTGCATCTGGATTTTGTTATCTAAGGTAATAAGTGCATAACAGCTTTCCAAGTACCACCTTGACATTTATGCCAGGTCAAAATCATTATTATTGCTCTCATGTGTGTGGTTCCTCTAATTTAAGGAACTCAGGAGTATTTGCACAGTGAGCTGGGCATGCAGACTTTCAGTAACTTTTCTATGGTTCCAAATAAAAGCATTAGCCAATTAATAAAGAATTCACTACCATCAATATAAGATTTTCCTTATTTCTGACCTTGCCAAGACTGTACTTCCTTCATTCAAATTTACCCAATAATAATAACGGCATTATAGTTATGACTCAAAACTTCCATGAAAAGCACCCCCACCACTAAAGAAATATTTGCTGAAAAAAATTTAATTAACCTTTTAGAGATCCATAAACATTCACAAGTATATTAAACTAAAGGCTTATAATATAAAGTCCCTATTCAAATAAGCATATATTAAATGTCCAAATGCTGTCTGGATGCATGCATCACCCTAATTTTGTGAGGTGTTTTTATTTTTCTCTTTGATGTATCACAACACATTTTAGGTAACCTGCTCCTTAAAAAAGTCTGCCTGGGACTTAAAGTAAGTTCTCTAGGGGTGAATCAGCTTCTTCTGCTGACAGTCTGCAGGTTGCAACTTCCAATTTAAAAATCTGTTCTAAAGTTTGAAATGTGTTCCAAATGAGATAACATCCGGCAGAAGCCAGTTGCCTTGTGCTGCTTGCTTAGTCACGGCAAACCATTCTTTGGGGTTGATCAGAATTAGGGTCTCGCTTATAAAAATAACGAACAGTGACTCAGTCTGAATTGCATTTTTTAATAGTGTTTCAGCTAGCTAGTGTCTACTGAGCTCACCTTATTTGCTTCACAAAAAGGTGAAAATGTAGATAATCAAACATTCTCTGGTACAAATTTTTTTTTTCTGAATAATGATTCTAAATACAAAGACTCAAGAACATCATGCTAATAGGGAAATTGCTAAAAGAAAAAAAGTAAAACTCTCACACAGAGAGAGAGAGAGCACACCCAGTTGTGACACTGTTCCGATAATATTAGAGAAGAAATATAGAAATGTAGGGCTTGGGTTGGTTTTTTTTTTTCCTCCTCAGTCTTTTATTTCTCTTTTTGTTCTCCATTGGGATTTTTATTTTACTTTGAAGACAGATGAGGTTGGGGCACTTCCCTAGATCTAATATTTTTGTTTAAGCTTTCCTCTTATGAAGATTAACTGGCCTACATTTTAAAAGTGCTATTCCTAAGGAATGCTCCCTTTTTCAAAGCAGTCATATGAGAAACTGCAGGTTATCCCTAATTAGATGTAGAGCCAAGTGTATACAGTCTTTGTAACGCCATCACTTACAAAGTAGGAAGAGAAGAGGGGGAAATTCATACAAATAACTATTCAAAAAGGTGGTGCACCTTCATTTACTACAAAAGTAAAATGGACTAAAAGCTCTTTGAGCCAAAATGGCTGGGTCAGAGGGGACCAGATACAACCAGTATCTAGTTGTTTAAGACTGTACTACCCAGGAAATTTTTAACTCTTCCAACAAAGATAACTCACTGAAGAAAGAAGGCTCTGAGCACACACGCATAAATGTAAACTAGACACATATGCAGAGGGCGCTGTGTCCCTCATCCCCACAGATTAGAGGTTATTTTACCTTGTTTCATCTGTTTAATACCTTTATACTAACACTGTTAGGTGCTTATTTCCTCTATTAATCAGATCATCTTGCTGAGATTTATGAGAGGAAGAGTTTAATTAAAGCCAGAATGGTACTATTAAACTTGATGTGCAGTATAAATGGGCAGCATGGGTCCCAAGCTTCTCCTACCATATGCAGTGCTATCTTGTGGAAGAGAGTATCTTATGAATATGAGAAATATAAAGCTAGCCACCACCGGGAATAATCTGTCTTCATATTTCATCACTTGAAATCACTGTGCTTTTTCTTTCTATAATTTCCTAAATTGGTACATCTGCCCAAAAGATGTTTAGGAGACTCAATAAGTTATAGGAATGGAAAGCAACAAGAGAAAAATAAATTGAGGAGGTGTATAAGCAAAGGAAAAGAAATGAAGAGATGAATTTTTACATAAAAGGGAAACATAAGAATAGAAATAGAATCAAAATTGCTGTTTTTACACAATGTGCATTTTCTACTTTATAAATATTGCTACTATTAAATACAATCTTATAAACACAACATCATTAACATGTTTATAAACACTACACTTCTCTACAATGGAATGTAAATTTGAAGATGATCCTTTAAAAAAATCACTATCTAAAGGAAATGATCCTGCATGGATCATAAAATAACCAAAGAAATACGTTTTTTAAAAAGTGGTCTAAAATCTCAGGAGAATCAAAGAAAGAGGTTTTCTTACTGCTTTGAAGAATAGTGACTCTTCTACATCTATTATCTTTATTGTTCTGCAAACTAAATAGATCTACTGTGTGATCTTCTAGCACATGCAAACCAAAATATATAATAGTGAGACACCTCAAATATAAGTCACCCATTTCAATTCTATATGTGGGAAAGCATGATGAAAGACTGAACTAGCAAGACAGTCCTCTCCACCCCTACGCATGCCTGTTAGTGTGTGTGTGTGTGTGTGTGTGTGTATACACACACACACACACACATATACATGTATATATTTGTATACATATATATGTATATATGACAGCCAAGATTAAAAAAAAAACAGTAACCATTAGGCTCAGATTTTTTATACATTAAAAAATTAATGATAAAGTAAATGATAATAAAACTTTACTGAGCTTTTCTACATGTTACATGCTGTTCTAAGCATTTTACATGTATTCTGTATAGTAATGATAATACACCAAGTAAAAAGGAAAATGCTATACTTATATCCTTTTTATTTGGCCCTTTTTTGGTTCGAATTTCCAGGGAATTTCTGCTTGAGCTAAGCACTTAATGAATGTGCTGTTTACTAACACTTGTGCTATCTTAGAATTTAAAGTCTGACTCTCTGAGAAATACATAGCAGCAGAGGGCATGGGAATGATTTGATTATTTTGACCAAAGCAATGCAGATTTTAAGGCTGGGAAAAATTCTTGCAGGTTACTCATTTTTGAAAAACTACTTGCAAGCATGCATTACAGCTTATAATTGTAGTAAAAAGTGTCGTGTGAGCCATTTGAGTGTAATGGTACTTTTTATAAGAGAATAAATGATCTCTTACCTTCAGAGATAGCCTCATGTTGGAGGAGTATTTGAGGAAGGAAGCTAAAAATGACAACTATTCATTTCCTTGACAGGGGCATCCCACCTGTGCAGCACTCTTTGAAAGCATGAGTCCTTTCTCAGTGCATTGGATATTCTCACACTGTACATAGTATTTAGGACTATGGGTAGAGTTGAGTGAGGTCATAGTATTTCCCCTCCTTATATGATGAGTAAAAATAATGTTTTTCTTCTTTGATGACCACAATTTTGTTATTTAGTTACCATCATAGTTCAATATTTGTTCTGAATGATTTCTCTCCCCAGCAAAATTTCACACCAAAAAAAAAAAAAAAAAAAAAAAAAAAAAAAGTTGGGGGTGGGGAAGGAAGACATCCTATTAGCTATATAGTAATATTATATATGGTTGATATTGATGAGCCATTTTCATTAAACCTTATTCTTTCTATTGCCAGTATTCAAAAAGTCATGTAGTTAATCCAGCTTTCATGGACAATGTGATAATTACAAGTAAAATCAGAGAATGTGAGATACTGGAGCTTAGAAATGACTTTACCCAATATCCATCATTTACATTTGAGATACTTGATGACCAGGGAGGTTAGTGAGTTTTCTCTATCTCTCCTTTCTGTAACTTCTAGCTGTTGGGCAGTGTTGCTTTTTATCATCTCCACTTAATTATGGCATTAAAAACTGAAGAGGAACTTTAAATCTATAAATTGTTACTTATAAATATGCTGTGAAGGAGCAGACATGGAAACTTACAGATAAAATGAGGATTTAGGCTTTAGAAATTTCATGTGTTTGTACCATTTTGTAAAGTTCCCAATGTAAAGAAGAATTAAAACTTTCCTTCGAACTTTTGACCACTCTTTGGGGGACACATTATAAAATTTAGGTTTTTATTTTATTGTAATGGCCTGATGGTTGTTTTGAGTGAGCTTTATCTAAGTCAGTGATTCCCCAGGCTATCCAAAGTGTCCATCTTTGGAAAAAAAAAATTATTGGTCAGTGATTGGATATAAAAAATTATGACAACCTATTGGGTTTTTCATAAATCTCAATTTATTTAAGTACCCAGTGACCTTCCTCCTTCTTTAGAGTTAACATGTCAATTCTTTCACAAAAGTGTATGGATAGATTATGTTGTTTTTTACCCTTATCAAAATTAAAATCTGGCAAGCAACCCAAAGTCAACCCTACCTCCTTAAAAAAAAAGAAACCGTTAATGTTCCATAAAATCCAAAAGTCTGAGGAGACTGGGTTAGATAATGAATAACATCATGTTGAAAAATGATTGACCTACTTCTCTTCCTTATTTGGATGAATAAAAAGTAAAGGGGAATTATAATGATATTTAAGAGTCAAATAGCCAAAAAGACAAACTAAACAAAAGTCATTCAATCAAAAGGTATCCTTGGATCCCTTAATTAAACCTTATAGAGATTAATACAAATGTTTGGAATACTAATACAGTCTTTGACTATATTAACAAGTCCTCCAAAGGCATGCTTTGCCAAGCTCTCTGCCAGAATGTGTCATCAACAATGAATTTGCCCACTTGATTACATAGTGGATTCTTCAGCGGAAAACAAAGTTTTAAATTTACATCTAACTTGATGACTTAATGAAAACCCAGCTCAACTGAACCATTCACATTATAAAAGAGGTATCTTTTTTTTCCATAAAAGTGAACTTTACATAATTGTGGACAAATACAAATTTTCTAAGATGCTGCATTGTATTTTAAGGTTTGCATTTTTATTTCGAAAAGCAATTGCCTTCTAGCTTATAGTGTAGATTTCAGTCATGAAAATGAGCTTATCATATTTTTAGCTGCAAAGCTTAAACCTCTTTTGCAGGATTAAAAAAAGAGAGTTTCATTAATCTACTATCATCCATTTTACAAAATGTTTGAAACTGCTCAATTTCACATTCAGCTAAAATATTCTAAGCTCTCCTTAGCAACAGGTTCTAATTTAACACAGATCAAAATGGTGTGGTCAGACTAAGTAATCACCAATGTAAAATGATAAAATCCACCAAGACTGGAATATTACTACTGAATCCTAATTGGAACCAAGTCAAGCTACTATATCTCCCAACAATTATTCTCATATTAAACTACTTGTTTAAAAAGAATCTAGTTGAGATTTTTGTCAGTGTTTCATAAATTAATTCCATGTTGGAGGCCTTGTGATAAATATCAGTGCCACAATTTCACTCTCTTCCTGACTCCTATCTGTCTTTTTACCAAAAAGAAAATATTTGGGGCAAGTCCTAACTAAGACAGCAGAATCAAGGGGTCACTTACTGATTGGTATCATCAAGAGGAGTGGTCCCAAACCTCCAGATCCAGAAAGTACTAACTCTGCAATAAGTTCTGAATTCAGAGAAAGTATATTTACCTGCAGGTAAATTGCCTTTGAAATAAGTGCAGGCATGCCAAATACAGATCTCATATTTAAAAATTTTGTCTCATGATACTTCCTTTTCTTCCTCAAGTTTGCTTTTAATTCTCAGATGCCACACTCCAAAATATCTTTCCAAATAGCACCATGGTTTGTTTTTCTTAAAAACGTTCCCATTGAATTTAAATGTGTGTATATTTTGTGTTCTAAAAAACACTGGAATCAAATTAAAGAAATGACCACAATAGAGGGAGGGACACTGCAAGATGTCTGGTGACCAGGTGAATAACCACTTTCTCACCAAACAGAATGCTAAATAAGACAGTAACTTTATTGAAAATATGAAGGCAAAAGCTACATAGAGCAAAATGCTCTAAAGTGACTGAGTTTAATGTAATGTAGTCAAAGATTTTTATACAGTGGACAGAGAGAGGAGAAATATTTGAAACCCTATGCTGGATTAATTGGGCTCTTAAGAACAAGAAGTTTGCTTTGCACCCTGAATGTTCTGAACATTTATAGAGCATGTTTGCTTCCCAATTTGTCACTAAATTAAAATGGATTTTTAAAAGGCTTATTTTTTTTCTTTTTTTATCTATATGACAATCTTTTCATCATGTCTGGTTAGAGAAACTAATCACAGAAAACAAGAGCCAAACTTTGCCTTGCTTTGTAACTGAGAAATATACACTAATATCCATAATGTTATTAAGAAAGACTTTAAAGCAAGGAGAGCAATTTAGGCTGAGTGTTAAAATCAGCAATCCAAAGAAACAGCCATGAGGCTCCAACTGCTCAAAAGATGCCCTGCTTGTCAAATACTTTCCAATTTAGTTTTTACCTGAATGACAAGTACTCCTAAAAACAATGCCAAGACTTTTAGAAAACTCCTTACTTGATTCCCTGCACGGCAAAAGCACACCTGATCCACATATAAGATGGCTTATGGAATAAATAAATCCAGGTTGAGGAGAAAGGAGAAACAATTTTAAAATATCACTTCTCCATCTCCAGATCACAGTTTTAAGGTGAAAGCATCACTAGCAAATATAAGCACATAGTGAGGGCTCAATAAATGCTTACTAGGTAAAATTCTCATACAAGCTACAAGATTCTCTTCAATAAATATTTTCCCAATTTATTTCCTTTTCAAGTCCATTCACAGCAGTGAAAAAATCTAACTTTTCTATCCCACGCTAATCATTTTTAATAATTCTGACTCCTTTAAAAGGAGCTGATTTCAAAGGAAACCCTATCCATGGTGTCCTGAGAGCTAGAGGGACTAAGCATGAAAATAGAGCTGCCCAGCTTCAAAATCGGGCCACCAGACCTCTTCTTCCTTCAGGCAGACTTTTTATTAAACTTGGTATGAAACAATGTTGCCTGGAGCCTGATTAACAATTTATGCCTTCCTAAACAGATTAGCAAGAAGTCTGTCATTTTGATTTTTTAATTCTTAATTTATGTTTGGAAACAGGAAGTACCTCTGAGTTTACATTTTCAATGTATTTTCTTTTTAAGAATCCAAGCATAAAGTAAACATTGTTCTGAGATTTTTTCTTTTACAGTTTTAATATCCATGTATATTACTATACATGTTCTATGATAAATAAAGCAATTGCTTTTTTGCTGAGTGACTTTTTTCACCTCCCATTCAAATAACCCTACATATTCTTTTAAAAATATCATGAAATACAAAAATAAGAAAGATGACCGGGAAAACTGAGTAGGATAAAATAAAAACTAACACTTAGAGAACACTTACAATACTCAAGGCACTGTTCTAAATGTCTTATAGGAATGTAATGTTCATAACAATGCTCTGAAGTAAATTCTGTCAATCCTCCTGATTTTAAGACTAGAAAACAGAGCAGTTAAGCAATTTGCCCAACGTCACACAGCTAGTAGAGTTGACCCTTAAATAACACAAAAGTTAAGGGCACCATCCTCCATATAGCTGAAAATCTGTGTATAGCTTTCAAGTCCCCCAAAACTTAACTAATAGTCTACTGTTGACCTAATAACATAAACAGTCAATAACACATATTTTGTATGTTGTATGTATTACGTACTGTATTCTTGCAATAAAGTAAGCTAGAGAAAAGAAAATGTTATTAAGAAAATTATAAAGAAAATACAATTACAGTGCTGTACAGTATCAAAAAAATCCACATATAAGTGGACCCGCACAATTCAAACCCATGTTGTTCAACAGTCAACTGTACCTGTCAGAGATAAGTTTGATGGCCCATACTCTTGACTGCTGAACTCTTATGCCTTTTATGCTTAATATGTATGCACTCAAAAAGATAATGGACAGATATAGATTCAAATGTATGTATCTCAAATCCAAAAATAATGTCAAAAGTGTAAGTATATACAATATATACAGTATATGTAACGTACACATTTCTCAGGATTCAGAAATACTACTAGAAAGAAAATAAGAAAACACATCTTTCCTTTTCATCCCTCAATGAATGTATCAGTATATTTGCATAACAATTAATGATCAATTAACATTGGCTCAAAGCAGCAGATACCAGCCTCACGAAAGCCTTTTAGTTTTAGGCCTGGCTATTCATGTTGAGTCAATCTTGCAATCACTTAATGCTTGTCCCAAAGGGCCTAGCAAGAGTATTGGGAGGTTCAGATTCATCTTTCATTTATTTATTCCTTCTGTAATATTTACTGAAGGCCTCCCGTGTCCAGTGCAGGAAAGAGAGACAGTGGATGACCAGACAAACATGCACTAGCAATTTGGGGGAAATTGATTTATTTCTTCATACTCTAAAGCACATAAATCTTATATGGACTAAAGATTCAGGAGTACAAAATAAAACTGTAACTTTACTAACCAACAATTAGGTAAATCTCTATTTACAATGTTGAGATAGTAATAGAACCCCTGAGCATGAAGCCAGAACTTAAAAACAAAGTAAAGGAAGACAGCATCATTTGATGCATGGTCTATTAATGGTAGGCCAATAATACCAGCTTTGTAGATAATGAATAGGACATCCAGAGTTGACTATGTTTTGTCTTCTCTCCATAGTTGCATCTTACATGAATATAGAAATTATCCTTTAATTTCAGGTTACATTATGATTTGTAGAGTCTGTATTTATTTTTTAGGCTTGGCTTTTGACTTTCCACCCCAGCTTAGAAACAACCACACATCCAAAACCGTTCACTACCAAAAGCTTATTAGTTTTATTCTTGATAATACAACTCTGAATACATTCACAGTAGCAACCCTTACAATATTACCAAAGAGTTTGCTGTACAGCATAAAGCCTTATATATATTGACCAGTAGAAATACATTCAGCAAGAAGTCACTTTACCCCCAAGAAGACAGCTGAAATTAAGGTTTAGGTGAGGGGATTTCAAATCAATTGAAGCATTTAATGAACACTTTTGTACAAGGCATTGTGTCGGGTGCCATAGATAACACCATGGTTTGATGTCAGGTCAGTTCCAATATGTATTTAATATTAAATAGGACTGCTCGAAACTACCATTTTAGAAACGTATTTAATGAACAGATAGGTGTTCTGTCAGGATTGAGTCTTCAGTCATGGAACAGATTAGGATCTACCTTTGCTAAATGGCTGACACCCGAACTCAGTACTAATATTGAGCTGGTGTGCACCGGAAGAGCTATTCTGGTTGCTTACCTCTGGTATCCCCATCCATCTTCACCTGGCCAAACCAAATCTCACTGGATCTTTAGGGAAAAGTCTATTTCTCCAAGAAGCTTCCTCTGACCTTCACTCACCTGTCCTGCTTTTGGCTTAGATTTCTCACTACATGACTGTATAACAGGCCTTAATCTCAGTGCAACTGTAAACACATCTGTCCAAAAGTCTCTGCATGATAATCTAGGCCTCACCAATAAAATCACATGTAAGCACCTGGAAAACAAAGTCTCTGGGACTTATTTTACCACTAAGGCCTAGCACTGTTTTTGACATACAGCAAGAACACATTATTCCAGACTACCTTTATATGTTTTTACATTATTCATGTTGGATGTTTGTTTTCGTTACTTATAATCAGATTTCCTTTGTTCACAACACAAGAAAGTCAGTGCAAGCCTTCCAGACTGTCCAGGCCAAAGGGATACATCCAACAGAAGAGTGATATCCCTAGGACAACCTTGGTGACTTTGGCCAAATATCTGAAATAGAGTTACAAACCCTGTAACTGGCAGGTCTCCTAATACAATACTTGAGGGTTTTATTGTTATTATTATTATTTAGGATGTCTTCTTATCTAAAAGTTGACTTTTGCCTGGTTACTCTACACCAAGAAAGACATAGAATTGTTTACAGTTTTTATTTATGTGTTCAGGCTGAAAACTGTGGCTGTATATTTTCTCTCTTTTGTGTAGACTAGTATGATAAACCTTGATTATCTTTTGGTTTATAATCCACCCACAGTAGTACATCACACTGAATCTACAAAACAGTCTGTGGAACATTCTTGTGTAATTTTCAGTGAGGAAAATAATTTTTCCCTTAAATTCTCACCCTGGCAATGTTTCTTAAGGTTCTATAGGAAGTTTAATACCATATTCTACATACCTTGTTATAACCTTGAACATAGCTGTACAAAATAGATTGAATTTAATTCAACTGATTATGTAGTCCTGTTTCATTCCTTAAGTGGCAGTCAATGCATGGAATAGAATCTTCATGAATATTGCCTGGCAATGAAATATGCAGTTCAACCCAGCTCTATCTGAGCATGCCAAATGTTTTGTAAGGTTGTGAGATGAAGTGGAAGAGGTTTGGATGATGTTCTTTATACTTCCCCTTTTAATGTGATATCCATCAGCCTGAAGTCTAAGGTACATGGAGAATTTTAAACTTACTAATCAATACTATACAGTAGTTTGTTTCATATAAGTGATTTTCTAGACTAGAATAAGTATGGTGATATAGGCTATCGAATTTTTCTTTTTTTAATGTTTATTTATTTATTTTTGAGAGAGAGAGTGCAAGCAGAGGGAGGGGCAGAGAAAAACGGAGAGAGAGAATCCCAAGCAGGCTCCACACTGTCAGCACAGAGCCTGACTTGGGACTCGAACTCATGAACCATGAGATGATGACCTGAGCCGAAATCAAGAGTCGGAACTTAAGCCACTGAGCCACCCAGATGCCCCTCTTGTCAATTTTTTCTATTACACCTCACTACTGTGGAATATTGTAACTTCCAAGGAAAAGTAGTAGAAACTCAGGATTTACCAAAACTAAAACAGTGAGTCCCAAGATTCTTCTCTGCCTCTTGACTATTCTCTTGATTAATACTTTCTTATCAGTAACATCACTCATCAACACAAGTAATCTAAACTGCCTAGGGTCAGTCCTCTCTCATACTTCACATCTTCAACTTCAGAATGGTAAGTAGAGAATTAAAGGATTTTCAGGAGTGATTAGCTAGTGGGGGTGGAGGGGAAGCCAATAACTAAGCCTATTAACAGAGGAAAGGTGATCAGAAAAGCAAGCTATAGTAATTCACGTTCAGCATCCTAAAGATCTGATTACTCTTTCTCACTAAGTGTTTTCAGCCTGTGTATTAGGATGCTTTGGGCTACGGGTAAGAGTAAATCCCATTTCAAACTGCATTAAGAAATAAATAAAATTACATTTTACATGAGAGACAGTCCATAGGAAGGCAGGTTTAAGTGGTGTGGTCAAAAATTCAGGATCTTTCTGTCCCTCCATCCTCCCATCTTCAGCATCAAAATCACTCAACCAGGGATTTCTCTCAGACTTTAAGGTTGCCAGTGGCAAGGGGGGCCACATACTTCCTTATTCTTGTCTGGCAGAAGAGAGAGAAACCTCTCTCACAGTCAAGAAGTAAGAGCAATGCCCTTCAGTCAGATAGTCCTATTAAGCCAGTTTGGGTCATACAACCACTCTTACTACATTATTAATTGCTTAGAAATCCTATTTGCTAATTGGCTCTTTAGACTTAAGATCCATTCTTGAGATCAGCTTCCTTGATTCCTGTACTGTATTATACAAGTAAGGGCTTCAATGGAATTCAGTTTCATAAATGATAGTTAGAGGTAATAAAGAACAAGACCAAAATCCACCTAGTCCACCAAGTGAGGGTTACCTGCAAAATGGCAATTAGAGTGATACTTACAGCATTTGAATGACCTCTATTCCTATTTCATTTTACTCTGTGCACAAAGCAGGGTTTTGGTGTATTTGTTTTGGGAATAGACTGACTAGAAAGTCATCACTGTCCAAAAAGAAAACATTTTTTTCATCTAGCCATTGGAGGCTTAACTAGCTGGAAAGAAAATATAATTTCATTTTGTTCCCATAGTCTCATTTAGAAAATAATCTTAAGAGATTCAAAGGACACCATACCATGTGAGCACTTTTCTTGCTCTCAGGGGGTTTGGCTTGGGCTTTAACTTTTCTAACATGTTCTGAAGTGTTTTCTTAAGCAACATTTTTGCCTTTAGCACTGTCCTAACCACTGGAGCTTTAAGAAAACTTTTGAAAATGTTGTTTAAAAATAGAATCACAAAACATTTTCTCCTTTATTGCTAAAAATAACCTGAATCTTTCCTTAAGAACCCCCCTTTTATTTTAGGTTTTATCTGAAAGGCAAATAAGCTGAAATGCAGATGTTTATCTAAATCCAACTTAAAACAGTAAGAAATAATTGTAAAACATAAAATGAAAACCCAACAGAGTTCTGCCCCTGTTGTCTGGGTAATTTTAGGCCAAAGTAGGGTTCTGAGATTTTTTTTTTTTTTTTTTAATGCATTAATGTGGATGCGATGTATGCCACACAACAGGATGTTCCTAAAACATCCTGTAATAAAGTCTAAGGTCTAAAAGCTTATATATTTTTCCCTAATCTTATTTGTATTCCCTTAGAGCTGACCTTGCCACAGTGTGAGTTCACCTCTCTGCAAATATTTAACTATAACAAAAATCTCTTTTATTCATTTATTTTTTTCTGGCCTAACAATTTGAGGGCAGAATTAAGGAACGAAGACCATACAAGCTTAATATTTAATCAAGAGATGAGTAATTGGTGACATTTTGAGGAAAGAGAGCATCTTGATCATTAAACTCCTAAACTGTCCTACTTTTGCATGACAAAGGGAGTCCCAGGTTGACTGTTTTGACGCAACAGGCAGGAGACCCTGTCGGACATTTCGTTTAGTGCAGTTTCCTCCAATAAAATGAGGATAATGGTAGTTTCAATTTCATAAGGGTGTTATGAGGAGTTACCAAGATAATGCCGCAAAGAACTTAAGCAGAGTACAGAGCTTGTGGGAAACAGCCCCCAAATGCTAAGTGTTTCTTTTGCTGTTACTATTGTTATCATTATTTCTTCAAATTTTCAGTCAAGTTGAGGTTTTGGGGGTATCTTTAACATGCTGCTGGCTTTTTTTTTTTTTTCTAATTTCACTAACTGAAATGAAGCACATTTTTTTATGTCACAATGTAACGTGCCACTGAGGGCAATATGCCCATAATTCTTCTCACTGAACCCTGTTTTGGCTGACACAGTGAATGTGCCAAATATGGCTTAACTTCAGAATTTCCTCAGAGCCTCTTCAGCACCGTTCCCCAGAAAATCTGCAACCTGAGCGGGGCTCCTCATCTGGGCTTGCAAAGGTGTGAACTGACTGTGGTCAAGATGAAGTAAAAATGATCAATGCGAATTCTCTGGAGCACTCTGTTGTCCTGGCCTGTGGATGGCCCTTTAACCTGTTTGCCAGCCTCCCCTCATCCACGTGGTAGTGACCGGAGAAATACAAGGGCCTGAGCAACACAAGGCGCTCACGTGAGCGCACACACACACACCCAGTTCCACTACCAAAAACGCCGCAAATAAAATGGGGTAAAGAGGTTCCAGTGCAGGATGGCAAGATGGAGAAAAGCAAGGGCCTGAGCAACACACGGTGCTCACGTGAGAATACAGACACATCAGCTCCGCTACCAAAAACCTCAAATAAAATGGGGCAAGGAGGTTCCAGTTCAAGATGGCGGCGGTGACTGGAGAAAAGCGAAAAGCAAGGGCCGCAGCAACACACGCAAATAAAATGGGGTAAGGAGGTTCCAGTGCAAGATGGCGGCCTACGAGGGTGCTAAGCCCGCCTCCTCCCACAAATACACCCAATCTACGGCAGCAAACGGAACAGCTTCCGGTGGAAGACACTCAAACACCGGCTGCGTGACTCCTAGGGGAGCAGGCGCCCTGGGAGCAGGCAAGACAGGCCCGGCACACCCTCGCGAAAAGGCCATCCCCAGCGCAGGCCCGGCGGCAGGTCAGGAGGGCACTCAAAACCCGGCGCCTCTCCCTGCGGAGCAAGAGGTGTGAACCCCACGCGGCTCCTCCGCGCTCTGAAGCCCCGCATCTGAGAAAGGAGCCCCAGGCCATCCAGCGTGAAGGCCGGCGGGGCCCCCGACCCGAGGCTGAACCGACGTGAGAAGCCACCCCCCCTTGAAGGACTCCCGCGCACAGACTCACCAGCCCCAGGGTCCAGCGGGGAAGCAGCCGGGCAGGGGCGCGGGGTCTGCGACGGTGCGGGAGAAGCCCCTCTGCTCGTCCCGCAGCTGCAGCGGGAGGACCGGCTTCGGCTCCGACGGACACGTGGGGGCTGAGGAATCCTCCACAGACGGTGACTGGCGGCCGCCCTCCCCGAGCTCCCTCTGCGGCGCTCCCCGGTGGGCGCCACCATCACGCCTTCCTCCTGCCAGGCTCCAGAGCCCCGACGTGCCCGCGAAGGGAGCTTTTACGCACAGCTGACCCTGGTGGCCAGAGGGGTCGCATTCCTGGGTCCCACACCGGGGAGAGAGACTTCTTAGCGGGCCGCGTCGCTAGGCGCTGCACACACCTCAGCGTGAAGCACACCTCCACCTTGGCGTGGAAAAAGTCCTATGTGTTGGCCTGGGGGCAGGCTAAGGTCTGGGACACATCCAGGCGCCTAGGACGCGCCGTCAGGGAGCGGAGGCGGGGCGCGCCATCTTTGCTCGCTCCGCCCTCTGCCTGGGCGCCGCGAGCCCCCGCCGGAGCTTGTACGCTCATCCCCAGCAGTGTTTGCACGTGGCGCTGGCGGCGGCCGGGCCTTAGGCTTGCGGGCTCGGGACCATATATATATGCGTGTGTGTGTATATATATACAGTATATATGTATACATATGTATATATGTATGTATATATACAGTATGTATATATATATGCATGAACCTTTTTCATGCAAAGTTACTTTTATGTGTAGAAATATGATTATATAACCACAAAAGTTCGCCGAGTTGACTTGTGTCGTAATGATAAAGTTAAATCTGTTCAGAACAAAATTATTAGACTTTCAGAAAAAAATATTAATTTCCATTTTTAATTCATATACATAATTTTTGCAAAGCATATGTGATCAATATAAGACGTTCCAGCATGAAAAACACATTACATTAAAATATGTGGGGGAGGTTAAATGGAAATGAGTTCAAAAGAGGAATGGTATAAAATTTCTGACTATTAAAATGATCTTACATATTTTTTAATGAGACTATCGAATTGTTACTGTATTAAGATTCCATTGAAAAATATTTTTAAGTGATTTCAGTTTGTTTTAATGTTAATATTTACAATTGGCCAGGAATTGCATTATTTTTAACAACTTAGAGTAAAATATTTTAGTTGTTAATGGAAGAAATACATAGATTTTTCAGTATTACTTTCATTGACATGCAACCAAAAAGTCTGAGGTACCCTATGGTAGACCATGGAAGACTAGATTGTACATACTCCACCACTTGTTCATACCAACTTAGCTGACATGCTTTTGCTCTGAGGCTCTGGTTCTTCCCTAAATTCATCAGTTGGCTCACCTCCATAGCCGACTTTAGACTTCCCAGAAACATAGTCCAGGTAACTCTGCACCAAGCCCAGGCTAATTCCTTTGCAGTCCTTCCCCTAACACAAGTGCAGAAAACATCAGATCACAGGTCCCTCCTGGCAGGTTTCCAATTTTAAGGTCTCCTGAAAATGTATTGATCAAAACTAAGGACAGACGAAGACACAAAGAGAGCCAGATGAGTCAAATTCTCTATTTCTCTAACTCTATAATGATACGGTTTCACTAATAGTACATTCAATTTACATTACTAAACACAATACTTAAAATTGTAGTTTTCAACTTAATGAATTCAAATGTAAGTGATTTTACACTTTTTTTTCCTAAAAATGAGAGGCTCCATGCAGGATCATAGTATTGGAGACTGTATCAGATACCACTCAGATCTCCTCAGCTTCGCCTGTCTCTCCTTCCAGCCACTGCCATGACAACCAGTTCTTCACAGGTTCTGACCCACTTCTTGCAGGTGCAACCTGACGGTGCTTTGTGTCAGTCCTGTGCCATGCACACCCCTCCCTCCCACTCTGGGGCTTCTATGTTGATGGCACAGAGTGAGACACCACAGGAACCTGTTTTACGCTAAAACCATATACAACCCAGAAGTGCTGGCAATTTGTCCGATGAGGTGAAACTTTAACAAATGGGAGGTGCGAACCTGAGGAGAAGTATTTCTCCCTTTCTTCCCCAGGAGATATGGTCTTGAGATGCATTTCGTAGGGTTTCTAGGATGATTTCATGAAGTGGTAGCCAACTTGATAACAATTTCTTGTACTGATTCTCCTCCTTTCTGGCTTTGCTGTCCCAAAATTCTGCTCTCTGGGAAACATTTCCCAATATGGTATCTGCGTATGAAAAATAGGGAGATGAGTTACAATTCTAAAAATCAATGCTACCAGTTGATTGAATCTGTTTTTCTAGCCCAACTAGGCACCCCTGAAAGCCCCCCCTTTGCTATTCCTACCTCGTATTCTTTCGATATTCATTCATATCCACTCATTCATGTATTCATTCATATTTTCAGCAAGTATTGACTGCTTGCTTACTGTATGCTAATTACAGCAGACACAATGATGAACATAATTCCTGTTACCTTCACTGAGAACCTTATGTCTCCAGGAAAATTCTCAAACAGGGCTGGTAGGGGACACTTTGAATGCATCTTCCTTAAATCTGAAACCACAGATGTAAGCTACTTCACTGGCTGGACAATGGATGGTAGGAAAGGTCACTAGAACGCAAACAGTGAAAGCACAGAACAAAGATTGCAATATACCATTGGGAAATCTCCCAAACAGTGCATGTCTCAGACATTAGGAGGTGGGACAGTATACATTTTACTGCAAGAATGAAAGTAAAATTTGAGACCACATCTCCAGACCACACACAAGAGAACAGCTGTTGGTGTACCCACCCTGTGTGGAGCTTAGGCAGAAAACAGAGGGGCTGCTTAGTTCTTGGGTGAAGGGCTCTGGAGAGAGGGTGGCGGGTTGGGGGGTAAAGGGAAACAGCAGGCTGTGAAGTGAAAGAAGCCCAGCCTGAGCAGTAAGCTGCTGCTTAAACAGGCTTACGCAGAATGTGATTGTATGTCTTTTTAACAGCCTCTAAAAGTCTCTTTTTAAAGCCTTTTCGGAAGTAGTTTCCTCTTTTCCTGTTGTACTGTCAGTTGGCAGATGCCTCTGGGAAAGGGGGATCTGCTTTCCAAAAGGCTCTTAAAGAATGTTGGTTAAAAATTACTTTTAAAGCTATCTGCTGGAGAGCGTCTTGCCCTCTTCCTCTTGCCTGCCCTAGCACCTTTCATTTTCCCCAGCCCTAACTGATGTGCCAGCTACTCCCTCAGAAACCTCTCTCGTTCTCTGACACTCGTGCTGACATGACATCCCTTCCTGGCAGACAACTGCCAATTCTCATTGGAAAATGATTGCTAAACATTTCTGGGCTCTGGAACAGCACGAGGGGGTAGGGCCCATCTTCAAAGTACCATGGCTGACCAGAGGGTGCCTTGAGGACCAGAAAGGTGCACAGAAGGAATCTGTGCCTTAACAAAAAAAAAAAAAAAAAAAAAAACTGAACAAGAGGCATGGAAAAAAGCCAAATGCACTGGGCAGTGCTGATGATTTGAGAAAGAGGTGATGGGGCATGTCAAACAACTAAACCATTCTTGTTTTTAACGTTTTTCAGGATAAATTCCACAGGCCATTTTCATACATCCTAAGGGGAACAAAATATCATCCATATATTTTTAAAAGGCATTAATTAAGTTTAGCTCTGACACCCAAGAGTAATGGTCCCTGACCTGAGCCCTGACCTCCAACTAGGGAATTTCAGATGAGGCTAATGGTTGTTGCACAATCAGATCTGTGTCATGTATTGAATATAGGTCAAAGGATGACTACTCCCTGCAGAAAACAAAAATAACCTTTCTAAGACACCGTTTCATATTAGCATAGGCCCATATGCTCAGGATCAGAAAGAAATTGTGTTGTATCTAAAAGAAATCACACTGGAAGAAAATCACATTTGAAGCTAATGCATTTGGCAATGGAACTATATTCTGTAAGCCTTTATTTACTGATTGCAGATAAATCTTGACCTGAAATTAATGAAAGATGTGAGCATGTCCTAGTGAAGTTTTGGGAACTCATATGAACTGCCAACTTGAAATGATTTTATACTATGACTTTACTCTTGCTAGCTTCAAAATGTCTAGCTCCAAAAATTTGAAATTTTGATGTAAAAAGCATTACAGTTCATATTAACTCATTCATGAAATCTAGTAGAAATGAATCAAGTCACACACATGAATTATTAGCTTTAACTGTTTTTTATCTAGCTGCTACAATTGAAATTATAGTCCCACTGCCAAGGAGAGATCTTACCCAATTTGGGATAAATTGGCTAAAAGGAGAACTGTAAACTCCTTTTGACTATAATTCTCTCTTAATACTCTTTTGAATGATGTATATGATTAACTTTAATATATTTTAACTATAATTAAAAGAAAAATTCTTTAGTAAGCACCAATTAGTGATGCTTTCTTTATATAATACTTTACTTTTTTACAGAAAATAATGACTTTTTAAATCCTGTAAATACAGTATCTCATAGAATTAGATACTACAGTTATTGAATTATAATAAACTTCTGTGGGTGTGAACATCATTCAACCCATGCTTCAATATAATTCCTACACTGGATCCCTGAAATCATGTAAAACATTTTGTTAGTAAAAACATGTCTTTAAGAAGGTGGTGAAATGATAGGTTTGGGGGAACCATCAATATTTAGGTAATAGAAAAATGTGAAACTAAATAGCTTGGGGCCAATTCAGTTCTACCATGTAAAATAATGCTGATTGGAGCAAATCAGTGCTTTGACGACATAGTCTAATATAACTCTAATAAAGTTAGGTAAATTGAGAATTCTATATATGGTGTGCAGAAGACACATTACTCATTCCAAAACAGTGATTTTAATGTTTCATGTCTAACCTAAAGAGTGTTGCCATAATTAAGCAGATTCAGGGTGGTGACCAAGTCAGCATCTTATCTGGATTCTCACCAGCCATGTGACCTTGACTAAATCAATCACTATCATTTTCCATCTATATTCTACCTCTTTATATTGTAAGGATTGAATGAGAAGTATTATAAAACCATCACACAATTCTTGGCTCACAGTAGGTACTCAATAAATCTTGGCCATTTTGATTAGTATTATTATTTGATTATTATTTTTATTATTATTGAATATTATTCTATGCAAGTAAAAAAATGTGATTTCTGAATCCTCCAAGTCTCACACACACATAAACACACACACACAAAGAAATCACTCAGTGACCTTTATAAAATCAAGCCGTGGTCATCCAATCTGATAGAGGAGGGAGACGCTTCACATGAGAACCAGAAGACAGATGACCTAAAACCAGTTTTCCCTGATAAGGACTACCAGATAGTCTACTATATTATTTAAATCACTTATTTATGCAGACATTCAGTACATTTTTAGAAGTTACAATATATCATCTGACTTTTTTTTTAAACTTTAGTTTTTTCGTTTTTGTTTTTTTTAAATAAATGAGACAGTTTCTGGGCTTAAGACAAGTTTCTAGTGCTGGGGTGCCTGGGTGGCTCAGTCGGTTTAGCCGGTCATTGATCTCATGGTTTGTGAGTTCCAGCCCCTGCACTGTAGTGCAGAGCCTGCTTGGGATTCTCTCTCTCTCTTTCTCTCTCTCTCTCTCTCTCTTTCTCAAAGAAAAAAAAAAGGCAGTTTCTAGTGCTTTATTTTGTTGATTCAGTTACACAAAACCCTTACAGTAAATCTCCTGGGAAAAAAATATGTTGTTGCTCTAATACAGGGTTGACAATGTGTAGTTCAGTTCAAATCCAGCCACTGCCAGTTTTTGCATGGCCTGCAAGCTAAGAATGTTTTTCACATTTTTAAATGGTTGAAAACAAATCTATAGAATAGTAGTTCATAACAAATATATAAAATTCAAATTATAGTGCCCATAAGTAAAATTTTATTGGAACAAATCATTTGCATATTATCTATGGCTGCTTTCACACTACAATAGTCAGAGTTGAGTAGTTACAGTAGAGACCGTGTATGGCCCACAAAGCCTAAAATCTTTACTATCTGGCCCTTTAGAGAAAAAGTCTGCCAACTCCTCTCGAGCATAGCAAGCCCTGCTACCAAAAAAAAAAAAAAAAAAAAAAAAAAAAAAATTGTTGAAGCAACATCCAACTTAGGAACAGGTTTTAGACCAAAAATTCACTTGGAAGTCAGTTGGCCATCAGAATTAAATAATAAATGGCAATTTGATTACTGGACTAGCCGACAAATGCTAATTAACTTATAATTTATTTTTACTGTAGTACTAAGATCTTGAGCTATGAAATTTGGAAATAGGTGGCCATAAGTTGCAAAGAAGAAGAGGATCTTTTCCTGATTGAAAGGCTGTAGCTAGGGGCGCCTGGGTGGCTCAGTCGGTTGAGCAGCCGACTTTGGCTCAGGTCATGATCTCGCGGTCCGTGAGTTCGAGCCCCGCATCGGGCTCTGTGCTGACAGCTCAGAGCCTGGAGCCTGTTTCAGATTCTGTGTCTCCTTCTCTCTGACCCTCTCCCGTTCATGCTCTGTCTCTCTCTGTCTCAAAAATAAATAAACTTAAAAAAAAAAAAAAAAGAAAGGCTGTAGCTAGAGACCTAAAGCTCTTCCCACTGAGTGCTGTCACCCTCTTTGAGAAGAAGGACCTTATATTAGGTATTTTTATATTCCTCACAGTATTTAGTGAAGAGCATTTTTTTAATGTTTATATATTTGTTTTGAGAAAGAGAGAGGGTGTACGTGTGGGGAACGGGCAGAGAGAGAAGGAGAGAGAGAGTCCCAAGCAGGCTCCACGCTGTCAGGGCAGAGCCTGACTCAGGGCTCCATCTCACTAACCAAGAGATCATGACCTGAGCTGAAATCAAGAGTCACTTAACTGACTGACCCACACAAACACCTAGCCAAGAGCATGTATAAGTGCACACTATATACTTGGTAAATGAGATGAGATCCATTAATTCTATGTTAATGTAGGTAATTAGTAAGGCCTCAGTTTTTCCATATAGTCCCTCTTTGTCTCATTATTAGGCACAATTTTCATAAATTTGGATCTTTTTTTAAAAACATGGTCATTTTAACTTTAAAACCTAGACCAATTTTTCAATGTTTTTATTTCAAACCACTGTGAGAAATGCAGTTTATAATGCAACCTAATGCACATATTCATATATTTTTATAATTTAAAGAAGAGTTTCACCAAAAAAAGAGAAGCTTTCTGCTTGCAAAGCTGTCTGTTCTATTATATTCTACTCCACTTAATTATTTTTAAATTCTCATCAGACTTACTAAAATTGGTTTCATGACTGACTAATGGGTCAGAATCCACAGTTTGAAAAGCTGAGTCTACAGTATTTCAAAATAAATAGCTGAATATTCTCAAATGAATTGAATGAATCAGTTCTTTCAGGACTGTTCATTGAGCACCTTAATAAATGCCTGGCCCAGACACATGCCACACACTGGGATGTTATGATCAATAAGACCTCCTTCTTCACCTCAAAGGGCTGAATGTTTGGGTTAGGAAAGTAACCGGTAAAGAGTAAATGATTTGAAGGTTGAACATTGCTCAGCTCAGCCAGGATATATACAGATTACAGTATCAAGTTCCCGGCAGCAAGTAGAGAAATCCACATCCCAGGCCCAGCTTTGCTTCTATTTAGCTAATATTTCAATTAACTGGATTTAGGACATGGTTTCCTGTTCTGCTATTTAGGTAGATCTAATCACTCCCCCAAAATTTAAACCAGCTTTTGAGAGCAGAAAAACTTTAAGATATGTTTGGCTTAAATATAGACATAATTTGAGTGTAAGTATAGATGATACTGGAATAGGCATTTAGAAGTGTGTTTGCATCAGTAGAGAAGGCATTTGTTTTTCCCACTGCCATTAAAGTCTTTTAAGTTCATTTTCATAACCGAATTACTAAAAATAATAATATTATTATAATACATTTGAAATTGCAGAGCATTTATAATTGTGGAAATACCAACTTGAAATATACCTGCAATATCTTTTGTAACCATTACTATCTTAAGTTTAATTGTAATATATTATCCAATGATGCAATTAGGATTTTATAAGCAGAGAAACCCACAAAAACAACAAAAAAGGTACACAATACCCAATTGTTGCATTTGAAATTACAGCTAAAAGAAAACTATGTGCGAAAGAGGTTTATCTCACGTGTCTTAAAGATTTATAGTTAATTAAAGAAAAACATGGGTAGGCAATTCCAAATGTACTGAAGTTTCATCCATTTAACAAAGAACCTATTTTACTGATATAAATTGTAGATATGAGAAGACACAGAAGTGGGTTTTTTGTTTGTTTTAAAGACATTATACCCACTACCTTTTATTTGCTAGAAAATCCCTAAGCATGTGCTTCCCATTCTTCCCCATCTTACTTAAGTCCCAGGAGTAAGCAAGGGGCCCCTTTACATTAGCCCCACATTCAGTCTGAGTTCAGTCATATCTGTGTCCCAGATATACCCAGAATCCTTCTCCTTTCCTCTCTCTCCACTATCAGACCCAAATCCAAACCACCATTTCCTTTTGCCCAAACTACCAGAAGAACCACCAAACTTGTCTAGCTGAATCCTCTCTTCTGCTTCTGTGAAATCAGGCTCTCCATAAAGAAAGAGTCTGTAAAATGTAAACCAGAACATTTTATTCATGCTTCAAAAGCCCCAGTGGTTCCCACTGCACTTACCTGCCCTCGTTTTCTTTTTGTTTTCTTATCTGCCCTCATTTTCTATCACCCCTTTTCTTGCACCATACTTCAGTCACATTTAACTTCTTTTTCTTTCCCAAATGTGATGGTTAATTTTATGTGTCAACTTGGCTGAGCCAAATATTACTCTGGATGTTGTATGAAACTGTTGTTTAGATGAGCTTAACTTTTAAATTGGTGGACTTTGAGTAAAGCAGATTACTTCCACCAGGTGAGTGGGCCTCATCCAATCAACCGAAGGCCTTAAGAGAGCAAAAATTAATATTTTTATTAATAAAATAATATTGTTTTATTATAATAAATAATTGTTTATTTAATATAAATATTTATATATTATAAATATATATTATATATTTATTTAATATATTAAATATATATATATAAATATATATATATATAAATATATAAACCTACTCCCAGCTGATGACCTTTGGACATGAACTGCAACTATTTCCAGAGTCTCCAGCCTGCCAGCCATACCCCATCCGATTTTGGATTCACTAGTCCCCCACAATTGCATGATCCAAGTCCTTAAAATCAATAAATCAATCTAGAGATGATGATTGATAGATACATAGATAATAGATAGATAAATAGATAACAGAAAGAGAGAGAGAGAGAGATCCTGTTGGCTCTTTTCTTCTGAAGAATCCTGACTAATACACCAAACACCAAATTTTTTCTCATTATAACACCTTCAACACCTATAATACTAGAGCACCCTTTCTCACTAGAACACCTTTGTTCTTGCTATTCTGTCTCTGGAACTCCCTTCCCAGGCTCAACACATAACTGCCTCCTTCATATCATTCGTATCTCAGCTTAAAGTAGATCTCCGAGATATTCCATTTTATCACCTCGTTTTATTTCCTTGTTGGAACTCAACCTGAAATAATCCTTATGCACTTGTTTGCTTGTGTAGTGTCTATTTCCCCCCGACTGATTCTAAGTTCCATGAAGCAAAACACCTGTTATATCTTGTTCCCTGTTGGGTCGCCAGCACCTAGAACAATGCCTGGGACACAGTAAGTATTTATTGAATAAATGAGTGAACAAATTAATAAAGAAAGCATGTTTGCTAGAGTTCAAATTGTTTTCTAGGCACTGTACATCAAGCATCGGGATCTTTTAGTTCAGGAGGTCATTCTGCATCTAGAATCCACATCATGAAGTAGAAAGCTACTTAAATATCTCATGAAAAAGTTGTAGTTCCTCTGTTAATTTCCACACATAATTGCAATACTTAAATCTTAAATGGGAAAACTCAAATATATGCCAAAATTCTCCTAAATCTCTCTCTCTTTTTTGGCATAGTTTAGTCTAATAAATTTAATTAAGTCAAGGCAACATGATTCTTCCTTTGTAAACTTCCACAATTAAAAACGGTTCTTTATATTTCTTATGGCAAACCATCCCTATTGAAGAACAAAAGGGTCTTGTCAGAGTGTGCACCTAGTACCAAAGGTTGAAACTACTAACCAGTTTCTTTTTTTTTCTTTTTTGAATTAATGAAATAGTATTGCCTATATTGTCAAAATCAAAGCAAATACTGATTTTTTCCTAACATGAGAACTCAGGAAGCAGGACCAACTCCAACAGATATGCTAAGTCATTTTAAAAGTGTTTAGAATATTTTAACTTTATAAACATACTCCACTATACTCCTTGGATCTCATATTTTGTAGTTAATGCAGTTGACTAATGCGAGAGTGGCCAAATTCTCTATTCATTCATCTACTCATTCATCTGTTCATTCATTTCATTATAAAGCATTACTAAGCACCAGGTATGGAGCTAGGTGACAAGTATACATTGGTGAATAAAATAGACATAGTCCCTGACCTTAAGAAACTTACACTGTAATAGAGAAAGGAAGGAAGAAAGTGTAAGCAAATAAATAATCCAAAAATACACGTTATTTACAAACTATAATATGTGCTATGAAGGAGACAGACTTGGATGGGAAGATAGAGCATAACTGGGGAACATACACTCTGATGGGCAAATCATGAAAGTTGTCTTTGAAAGTCCCTTTGATATTTCATTACCCAGCCTGAAGGATGAAGAGAAGGGATGCCAAGAGAAAATAGGGTGGGCAGATGAAGATGGAGAGAGGATACCAGGAAGAGGGGGTAGTATGCGTAAGGACTCAAGGGAGCAACATGTTTCATCCAGTTTAAGAACTGAAGGGATCTTTTTCCATGGGACATCATCCTTAAAATCTTCAAGATTTTTTTCTTTCCTTTAGTCTTTTGCTAAGATCTTATGCTGCTTTGCCTATCTCACCCTATCCTGCACATAAGGTGTGCATGGTTGGTGGGGAGGGGGGACATTTAAATGAAAACCACGTCGTTCGTCATGCAAATTGAATCTCTTCAACAAAATTCAATTTACTAGGTGTCTTCGTTGTTCATTACGCAAGCACAGCCTGGTGTGCTTTGACGAAGCACTTTGTCAATGGCAACAATTCAGTTTGTCCCCAGCCACTCTTCACTCACTAGTCAAGCACTCCAGCTCACTGCCAGAACTCTTTAGAAAGTAAACACTTCTAACTGGATGGATTGAATCAATAGTTCTCTTCCTTACATACCAATAGTGTTGATTGTGAAAAGTAAAGTCAGAACCCTATTATTGGTCTTGCACTCAGACCACATACGTTTCAGAACGTCTGAAATCAACTTTAATTCTATTCTGAAAGAATTAGGTATAACAGCTCCAAGTGGTAGAATCTTAGAATTAAGTGAGAATAGTCCTCCAGTTTTTTAAAGATTTTTTTAATGTTTATTTATTTTTGAGAGGGAGAGAGAAAGAAAGGGAGAGAGTGAGAGAGAGTCAGAGCATTAGCGGGGGAGGGGCAGAGAGAGGGAGACACAGAATCCCAAGCAGGCTCCAGGCTCTGAGCTGTCAGCACAGAGCCCAACGGGTCACTCCAACTCATGAGCCATGAGATCATGACCTGAGCCGTAGTCGGACACTTAACTGACTGAGCCACCCAGGAGCCCCAGTCCTCAAGTTTTTTAGAAAATTCATTTCACTGATTAATACTGTAACTTTTTAAATATATTTTGAATATATTTTATTGACCTTTATCAAACATTTTATTACACACACTTGAAAGAAGGCTGTCATCAAAGATTGATGACTCATGGAAAGAATTGGAGGAAATCAGAAAACTCAGTCTAGTATAGTAACAGAACTTGATAACTGTGTACCACCTTGCACTCAATTTCTTTTAGTCCTCATTTTTTCATCTGTAAAACAGAATGAATGCAATATCTCTTATGAAAAGTATAAGTTAACAGATTCAGGCATGTTAGTCAACAGGAATATTTTTGAGATGTTTGGGGGAGGGTTGTTAAGGAAAAGCAGTGTGATGTAGTAGGAAAAGCTTGAGTTGTAGAGGATTAAACAATAAACAGTTAAATTTCCAATGTGGCCATTACTAGTTTGAGTATTTGAGACAAATATTTCCCCAAGTTCCTTTAACTTCATTTTTTTCACGTGTAAAAATAGGGACAGAAACTACTAGATCTGTTGTGTGGATTATATAAGAAACTATATGCAAAACCATCAGGGATGCTTGCTCTCAAAATGTAAGCTCTCAGTATGTTACTGTGTCTTTCTTTTTACCTATTAACATTTTCAATAAAACTATGAAATACCTTTCTCATTGTATTTTTAGGAATAGGAAAGACTTCCCAAATCAGATTTCCTGTAAACTCCTTACAGGAGAAATAATCTTTAAATGACCCAAATAACTTTTTTGGGGGGATAGAAATAGCCACTACAACTTTTTTTTGAATAGAATATCCAAAACATTTAGAGATGTTTTAATAGTTGAAATACACAGTTTCTATGTGTTTCATAATGAAATACATAGCTTCTAACATATGATATACATTGATATACATACATAACAATGATATACATTGACCAAACTCTGACACCAAGTGAATATTCTTTAAAACCAGTTTTCCTTACTCTGAGAATGTAATCCCGCCATCTTGTAAAAGTGATTGATATGGATATAAAAGTTAGCCCTGTACATAAATAAAACAGAAAAAATTAGATATAAGTATGTTAAGTCCCTTATTTTCTTTTTGTCATACATATCAAAGCTTACGCATTTTTATTTTGCCTGGGATAATATTACAGAAAGTTTTTTAATTAATTTTTTTTCCAAAGAGTACATTCAGTTGAGCTTAACATGAAAGTGTTTTCTTCTGAGGACTCAGACATGAGTACAATAAGACTCATTTCTTGGGTGCCAAGTTCAATGCTAAGACTTTAGTACACTTTGTCTTACTCCTGTCAATATTTATAAGATAGAAATATTTAGATTCATTGTATAGATGAGAAAATTGAGATGCAAAGAAGTTAAGAAACTCACTTAAGGTGGGACAATTAGTGATGGTGTTATAACCTAAACCAAAGTCTACTTAATTCCACATAGCCTCTATTCATTAATTGCATATGGCAAAAATAAAATTAAGCCATTCTAAATTGACATCATCTTCTGTTTTTAGTATTGTGTGCATTATCTTGATTAATGCCATGATCATTACATATCTGAGAGACTATATCGTCTTGCAAAGTCTTCATTTTTTGAGATAAAATCCTTTGTTCTTCTGCAACACCTTCCACTCACTCTCTCATAAACACACACACACACACACTTTCTTTTTCCCAATCTCTTCACTCCTTCAATCTATACAGTGTCTTTCAGTACCTGAAAAAAATATCCCCCATTTTCTCTCCCAGTTGACTTTCCTGCAGGCTCATTGATACCATCTTTATCTTTTGAGTAGCGGAGATTTGTTTAGAAGCCCTTTTGAAAATGAACCAGATTTTTAAGGACATAGTTTCATAGTACGGGATAAAAATTGCTCTTAAGGCTTCCTTGATGTATTTTCATCTCCCTTTCTTTAACTGCTTTGCTCACATTGCTCTGACTTAGTATTTATTTCTCCTTGAAGAATTTGTTGTCACAAAAATTAATTACTTTGCTGCTAATAAAATTAGGATTTCAGAAAAACGGAAGCTTTGTAACATTATCCCTCCTTCTGGGAAACATACTTGTGCTCTCTAATGTGGAACTTAGGAGTTTTATAAATCCAGCACTTTGTTTAAATAGTTTAATGAGATTCTTATTTTATTCTTTTTTGTAATTATTTGTAGAATGTGCAGCTCTCAGTGATTTAATTCTTAAAAAACTAATTAGTGTGCTATGGAATGATTTGTCTTTCGTTAATTTCCATTAACATTACATTTTGGTTTTGGTGGTGTATGTTGCGTTGGGTTCCCTGTGGGCACCACTGGATGAAATGCATATTTAACTGTGTCCAATATAATGATTACTAATGACTGATGAGTCAAAAGAAAAAAAGGAGAGATATTTTGATGATCCTTTCATCTAGAAGGCTGAAATTTGAAATCCTATAAAGGAGTTAAAAATGCTTTTTTCTGAAACAATTGTGTTTTAAAGTTATAGTCTATTGTTAAGAAATACTTAAGTGCTGCAATTAGAGGGATCTACCCATAATGGTGGTAGCAGTAGTAGTGATGAAAAATAATGAAAGAACAAATGCCAACACTTATCAATTGCTTCTGTGGGCCGGACATCACCAGATTATCTCATTTAATCTTCTCAATGACCTGTTCGACATGTATGATTATTATCTTCATTTCACAAATAAGACAACTTAAACTTTGAGAGGTTCAGTAAATTATCTAAAGTCACATAGATAAACTAGAGGTTGAGTGAAAGTTTCCAGACACAAACTTTTAACCACTTTCACTGGTATTTTTATTTTTTAATTTTATTTAAATCCAAGTTAGTTAGCATGTAGCGTAATAATGGTTTCAGGAGTAGAATTTAGTGACTCATCACCTACATATAACACCCAGTGCTCATTCACTCGTAGTTTTCAATATTTATGAATATAAAAAGTAATCTCATGATATTTATACTTCAGTGTAGTCCTCTGTATTGTATAGCTCATAATTTTAAGGCAGTGGTTCTCAGTGGGGGTGAAGATGGTGGGTTTTGCCTCCAGGGAATGGTCGACAATGTCTGGAGGCATCGGGGCTGTGACAACTGGGAGGTACTGCTGGCATCTAGTGAATAGAAGCCAGAGATACTGCTAAGCATCCTACCTTTCACAGGACAGCCCCACAACAAAGGATTACCTGCCCCAAAAGTCGACAGTCCTGAGGTCGTGAAACCCTGTTTTAAGGAACTGTCCAGTGAAGGGTTTTCTGGTAATCATGTCTTTATATGGCTTGATTTCTGTCCTAACTGCTCTGTTTTAATGCATAAATGACTCTGGACCTTGTATTTATAGGAGAGACTGATAAAACAAAAGCAGAAGGCTCATATTATCCCTTAGAGCCATGGGGAGTGGAAGTAATGCATCCTTTGAGCCTGATGATACTGTTATTGCTATTGACACAACATGAGAGCCCATTCTAGACATATACTGTCCCAACCATGTTATATATTCAGATGCTCATGACGATATTGCATGGTAGGTATGATTTTCTCCATATTGTGCATAAGGAACTGTACAGAGGTTAACTTTCCAGGATTCACATCTCAGATACTGACACTGTTCACCATATCCCAGTATATTAGCAAGAGAAATGTTAACTTGTGAGTTGTGCTGTAATCCTTTATTTTACTAAGGTGGTGTTTTCCATCAAATAAAGTTTAACATTTTTCAGCTTAGAGACAATCGAGTAGCCCTCCAGATACGAGAGTTTGAGAAGAAATATTCTCATTTCACAAAAATATACAGTCTGCTATCTCAAAAACAGCATCTAAAAATAGAGTATCAGGGTGCCTAGGTGGCTCAGTCAATTAAGCATAGGACTCTTGACTTCAGCTCAGGTCATGATCTCACAGTTCATGGGTTTTGAGCCCCACAGCTGGCTCCACCCTTACAGTGTGAAGCCCGCTTAGGATTCTCTCTCTCCTCTCTCTCTGCCCTTCCCCCACTCATGTTCGTGCGCTTGCACTCTCTCTCTCTCAAAATAAGTAAAGAAACTTAAAAAAAATAAAAAGTATTTATTTAGAATGGAGTATGAGCAATCATCTCTTCTAATCAGATACTTCCCTTCTTGGAAAAAGAAACCAAGGCAACAGAGAGGTTGTGCAACTTGATTGTGTTAACACAGCAAGCTAGGGGAGTCTGTGACCAGAGCCCAGTTCTGGTCCCTACTCTAGTCCCTTTTTGCTTTTTCCTGCACTATGTCCACCTCCTTTGACCTGCTTCCCATGCAGCGGGGCTGGTGGTACGAAAGCTGTTGGTGTGTCCTCCTCTTGAACTGGTGAAATGCTTTTACAAACTAGGGACATGAACTCATTATCTTCATTATTTTCATAAATTGTTTAGGACCGCAAATATGTTGTGGAAAATTAGTCTCTTTGAAGAAGAAAGACGAGAACGGTGAAATCCCACAATCCTCATTATTATGCAGTCAGATCACTCTGCAAAACAAATTAAGGATTTTGCAGTATTTTATGATCCTCAGAATCAAATGTGAAGAAATATGATCTCATGACTTTCCTAAGAAAACAATGAGTCTGTTCAAACCACATAATCTCAAAGTCTGAGAAGTCCTCGTCCCTGGAAACCATGCCCCTTCTCCCAACAGAATGTGTTACCTGCAGACACAGCTCCCTTAAAGCAGGACTCCCCAGACTTCAGAATTTGCAATCTGTCTCTGTAGGTGGTGTGCCAGCTCAGACAAGAGTGGAGGTTTCTTTGTGCCCTTTCCATCCTCCACCCCTTTCTTAAACTAAATTTAGCAGGAGATGAGGAAAAAGAAATATGAAGGGGGACACCCACCACCCATCAAATCACATTTCCCAAACCTCCCTCATTCTCTACATCACTCCATGGTGACTGTGGAAGATAATCTATTGAGGTTTGGGAAGAAGACATTTGAACTACTCTATTAATTATTTTTGTCACGTATACTTTCAATTTATATTTTTGTTTGCTCAATACCATATATAGTATATTAGTACAGAAGTATATGTATATACGTTTCGAGGTTACATGCTTTACAATTTTTTGGAAGTCATTGTTCTACATGTTCTGAAACAGGAGCATTTTCTGACGCTTTCCCAAGGTTCTCGAATGTAGGCCTCCTCCCTGTCCTGATAGAGCATCAGAAACCAACACCCTTGTTCCTTCACCTTCTGCTAAACCTCTCAGACCAAGGCTTCCTCCAGAATTTACATCTCTGTGGCCACCAACCCCAATTTTATTTTTCTAAAAGAGCAAGTATAGATTCCTATCCCAGCCACAACATGTGGACTTCTCAGACACTCCCTGCCTATCAACTGTCCTACCTCCATGATCCATCCACCTCCTAGTTAAGGGACTAAAGCTGAGCCACTCTCCATCTGGACAAGCAAAGCTTGAGACCCCTGGAAAAGATAAGAACCCTGTATTAGTTGCCTATTGCTGCAGTAACAAATATTACCACAACTCAGTGGCTTAAAACAATACAAGTTTATTATGTCACAGTTTCATAGGTCAGGAGTCACTGGACTAAAATCGTTTCCGTAAGACTGGATTTCTTTTGAAGACTCTAGGGGAGGATTTGTTTCCTTGCCTCTTCTAACTTCCAGAGGTCACCGGCACTCCTTGGCTCAGAGCCCCTTCCTCCAGCTTGAAAGCCCTCAGTGTAACATCCTCACAACTCTCTTTCTCTCTGACTTGTGCCTTACTGGCACATCTCCTCTAACCCTCTTGCCTCCCTCTTCTAAGGACACTTGTGATTACACTAGACCCACCCAGATAATCTATCTCATGATCCTTAATCACATCTGTAAACTCTCTTTGCCATATAAGGAATATATTTACAGGTTCTTAGGATTGGAGAGTGAAATCTTTGGGGGCCATTATTCTGCCAACCACAGATACTCTCTCTGGCAGGATTCGTGAGTTAAATCAGCTGAAGAAGGAAGCTGCATTCACCTTAATTCCAAACTTGGAAGAATGGAAAAAAAGTATAATCCCAGAGTTAAAGAAGATTCTCATCCCAGTTTTCCCAATAACAAAGCTTTATGATGTTAGGCATGTTATTTAATCTCCTTGTAATTGCTTTTTTGCCTGTAACATGGAGAAAATATACCTTGAATGGAACATAGAAATGCAAAACTACCTAATGATAGACCTCTAGCAGGTGTTAAGGTTAGTTGACCCATTCTGATGCACAACTCCAATCTCATGTAATACTAAGTAGCAATTGTATGGTATTTCCAAACCATCTTTCTTAATGTACACAACAACCCATGAGTTCTACCCCATCTCCAAACTGGAGTCCAATGAAGGTTCAGGGACTTACTCAGTGAAAAAGGTAGCAGCAGCAAAGCAGGGACTGCAAACGAACCATTTTGACTCCAAGTCCTGCGTTTTTCTATTCTATATAGCATCCTTCTTATTTTCTACTTCTGGTCACCATACTGGTTAAAAATTAAATATTTGGCCAAAATAGATTGGTGTCTGGGAAGTGAGGCATATTGCCCACTATCTTTGTGAAGTTTGCGGAAAAGCAAAACAGATGAGAAACTGTAGGCTCAGGAAAATATTTTCTCTCTGGAGCTGTTAGGCATTTGTAACAAGTTGTTAAGGCAGCTTGGCTCTTGTGAGTGTATGGCTGGTGCCAATTTGGAAGCTTTTATAGGTCTCTCGTTCCCCTGATATTATTGGCTAAACCAGTAAGTGTGGTTAATTTTCGATGTAAAAAAGAATCATAACTCTGAAAATACTTGTGAGAATTAAAGAAACTCCAGAGTTTCACCTGAGGATTTCTTAGTAAAAGAATCAACTATAAGAAAGAAATCTAATTGCCTGCCATCTTAGTAACTGCATAATTATTTCCCGATACTTAATGCTACAGAAAATAAAGAGAAGTTTCTATTTGTTTTTGTTCCTACTTGGGATTATTAAGGTGCAATGTAACCATGGCCTGATGCTTTTTGCCCTTGGTGATGTAAGATGCTGTGCTATCCATTCTCCCGGCCTGGTGATTAACAGGCCCTTGACTTGGATCCTGTTATGACAATTAGGATTGAGTGGTGTCATCTGTTTCATAATTAAATTCTATCTTCCATATCCTTTGAACACTGTATTGGAGTTTAATTGGCTGATGCTATCTCTGCTGCCACTGTGGCTTGTCTGCACAACAAAGTCAAGATAACAATGATCCTACTCATTGCAGGATACCCCAGTTGAAAAGAAATTGCTTTCTCTTTCACACGTAAATGACGTCCCAATTTAGAAGCTGTAGTTAAGAAGGCTAGGGCCTCTGTATCCTTCCAAGTATTCATTCATTTAGGATCTCCATTACAAATTAAAAGATCAACTCAGTATACATAGGGAGCAAGTCCTGTCTGACCATTTGATAACTTCTCCAAGAAGACCCAGAGAATGCACAAAGGGATGATGGATATTGTGCACAAGACTGTGCACAGGCTTGTCTGTGTAGCCATCACAGACAGAAAAAAATCTCCCCAAAGCCTGGCTCATTCCCGCTCACTTGCCAAGGAAACATTTTCTCTGAGTATTAAACTCTTTACATTAAACACCATCAGAATACACTTCCAAGTTATTTTTTAAGACTACAGAAGCATTAGGCTTCCTCAACAGGCATGTCTCTTGTTTCATTTTCAAGAAAGCAACAGAAGGTGTTTAAGACCATGAGGTAATGTACTTATGAAAAACAAGAGAAGAAACTTATAGGCAAATCAAAAAGAAACACATGCTCCATGAGAAATGGAAACTATGTTATAAAATAAAAGGTTTTAAAAACCATCTGCAGGGTAATCCTGACTATGTTCCCAAGTAGCACAACAAATCCATTCAGTCAGGTCAAAATCAAGATCATGCTGATGGTATATTTGAGATGCATACAAAAGTGCCTTAACAATATAGTTAGCATACCATTCAGGTAAAAAAAGTTATATTTTAATTAATAAAACTGTGGGGGATTTCACGAACTGTGAATGAAAAGATTGCTGTGAATATTGGTACAAAATACTTAAAGCCACGTTAAGACTAACAAACTTCAAAATTTAAGATCTACGCGTATACAGAATATGCTGGAAGCATGATATGCTCTTTGTAATCTACTTCTAATCACATGATTATATTTTAATTATAGTTTTCATTTGTTGAAAGTGTATTCTATTGCAATATGTTCCTTTTCTTCTGGGTAACAGTCTCTATTGCCTTATTTTCATCTGTAGATGACTCAGCCTATAGTGATTTAAGGGCCAACTGTTCAAAATTTTTCAACAGTTTACTCATGGTGCAATTAAAATTAACATACATGCATAAAATTGATACTTTAAGCAAATCTTTGTGTATCTATACAGTGGTTTAGAAATAAGGAGAGAGAGGGGCACCTGGGTGGCTCACTCAGTGGAACATCCAACTTCAGCTTAGGTCATGATCTCACAGTTCATGGGTTCAAGCCCCACATTGGGCTTTGTGCTGACAGCACGGAGTCTGCTTCAGATTCTCTGTCTCCCTCTCACTCTGCTCCTCTGCCACTCATGTGCACATGAACTTCTCTCTCAAAAATAAACATTAAAAAAAATTTTTTAAAGAAGGAGAGAGAGTTGCCTCTTTCTCTGGAGGCTGCTGGATTGCATCTTCTTGGGTTTTGGGAACTTCTTTTCTTTTCAATATCTTTAGTAGTTGGCTATTCCTTTGGACCAGAATTCCCATGAATCATATTTTAAAAGATCCCCAGTTCATTTTGAATATTACACGTGTGCTTCCTTTGTAGCTGCACTACTGACATAGAGAGACAAAGGGGCATTATCATGTCCAGTTGTAGAACTCTGCCTTAAAAGGAAAAAATATTCATCCAGGAAGGAGTGGTAGTAAGCCTTCTATAATTATATATATTTTTTAATCACCCTGATTTGTTTCTCTTGTGCTACAGGAATTCTTTTGTATCTTCCCATTCTTGACCTCTATGTCAAATGACTTTTTCACACTTCACAACTTAGACATTACCATTTAACTTCTACTTCTGGTCTCATACTACTTTGTTTCCAACTCTTTAATTAGAAATGGTTAATTTGACTTCTTGTCTTAAGGCAAGGAGAAAATGAGTCTTAAACAGTACTAAGCTCCCATAAATATTTCACTTTATGCTAATTCCTGTGCTTCCAGCTGAACTGTTTGAAGTTCTCAAAAAAGTGTTTCTGTTCCCCTCAATTAAATACATAACTGGAAAACAGTAAAATAATTATCAGTTCTATTACCTGGCACTTCTTTTCCAAACCTTAACTATGGTCATTTAAATTTTTCCTTCCACCATGAATGTAACCCAAGCCCAGCATGTTGGACACCGAGTGCCCCGGCTGAAAAACTAAGACCAGGGCTTTGGAGAAATCTTGGAGCTCCCTCAAGTGGACACATGTTTAATGCACCCTTATCCTCAGGAAAACATTTTTGGCTGCACCTTCTATCCAGGACAGAAACATTTAACTATCCCAGATTAGAAGCAGAAGAGGTGTCCTCTTTAAGGTTGAAATATTCCAAAAATAAACAAAAGTTTGAACTAGTTTGCCAAGTAAATGAACATGAGTGGCCAATAAAGAAATATCAAGTCAGGCTTTTTGACTGTTGATTTTGCTGATGGGAGTGTCAGTTGGAATGAATAAATACATTCTACTCACTCAGATAAAATGCCAGCTGTTGAGGAAATTATAAAAGTAACATTTATATAGCATTTATACTATTTGCCAGGCACTAAGAGCTTGACATATATTAGTGCATTTAATTCTCACAGCATCCCTCTGAAGTAAGTACTTTAATAATCTCCATTGTACAGATGAGGAAACAGAGGCACAAAGAGGTTAAAGAACCTTTCAAAGGTCACAGACAGCATGCAAATTAGGCAATCCAAAGTCCACTATGCCATACTCTTAACATGAAATGAACAGATGAATATACACCTACATATACATGCACGTGTAATGTTTATATACATACACATGCACACATATATACATACACACATATTACACATCCACACATACATATGCATGCTGCACACACATATTGATATATACATGTACACAAACATACAGAGAGACTATATATTTTAAGGAGTATATTTTATACCAGAAAAGTTATCTTATAAAGTATAAAAGCTCAGAAAGGAGAAATGTGTTATAAAACTACCAAACTTATCCTATTTCCTTGTTATTACTTATTGTTACTCATTACAGTTTCTGGTCATCTCACCTCCTAGTGGCCTTTCTCTATTAAGACTGTTGGGAGTTTGCTTCCTCCTATGGCCATGGCACTTGCTGTTTCCTCTGTAAGAAAGTTCCACCAGTTTTTCCCATGAGTGGCTCATCATGATTCCAGTTTCTTCACAAAGAGACCCTCCTTGACCCTACATGAAACAGACCCCCCACCCCCGTAACTCAGTATCCTTTTACCCAGTCCATTTTGTCTCTAACGGTCTTATCAATGATCCAAAATATATTACTTACCTATCATTCATTTGTTTATAGTCTGTCTCCTCCGCCAGAATGTAAACCCCACAAGGCAGGACTTTGTGTCTGGGGCATAAAAGGAACTCAAAAATAATTCTCAATAAATGATTAGGTTATTAAATTTTCAATTCTGATGACTTTTAAGTAAATGGAAAGTTATGGTGATAGTCAATATCTCAAAATTTCTTTTTCGTAACGCTATTCCTTTTACAGTGTGTGCTTAATAAGTATTTTGATATAATATTAGATTTTAAAGTCTAGAAATTTATAAGACTCTATCCTAATAATAATTGCAATTAAGGGTATATTTTTATTCTTTATTAATATCTTACCTTGTCTGATGTTGTAACAAAAACTTATGACACATTATTTCTAAATATATGCAAAGATTATACTAAAATAATACCAGAAAAGGAAATATGTGACTTTGTACATTTCTATACACTGGGATAAAATTCAAAGGCTGTGTCTGTATTTTTTAATGGATTATGAGTCTTATCACATATATTGAATGTATATGTGTCTGCTAATTAAGTCACATCTTTAAATTTAGCAAAACTATTACAGGTTGAGAATGGGAATGTGTCCATAGAACAAAGACAACAAATGAAAGTTACTAGGAGCTAAGATGCTATTTTCCTAATGTCTGCCATTCAGAATCTTATCTAGAAGGAAAGGGAAAGTGAATGGGGAATCACATTCCAATCCACCACTATTTTCCATGTCTACTTGGGGATCCCACTGTAAATCACTTAACAATGGCATTGCTTCGTTTCTACTTCTTTGTTTCACTTCTTCTGTGACAACCCTTCCCCAAAACCGGCCATGTATTTGGTCAGAGTTTAGAGAGATAAACGTGTCTTTTTTTCTAGGCTCCAGGCCTACTTTCTTAATATAATGACAATTACCCCAAATTTATACACATACATGCACATATCTATAATACATACATATACGCATACATATACATAATGCATATAGAATCACACATATGTGTATAGATCTGCACACATACATATTCTCTTTATACTTATAACTTATATATAGTTATATATATAAGTATATATAGTATACTTATAACTATATATAGTTACAGTCACATATACTCTATAGTTTTGAAGTTACATAACAATTATTTTCTTGCCCTATTAGAAAGTTAGAAAACTTCCACTTTTTCAGCCAATACATTATATCAGAGACAACAACAACAAAAGAATAATTTTGTGATTTGAGTTGCTTCTTTGCGCCCATATATTTATAAAGAAATATTGTCCTGAGGTTTCATTTCAGAGCCGACAGTTTTATTGCTATCTGCCATCATGGTACATTTAGAGTTTTCCTCTATTTGATTTCTACTATTCTCCCTTATTCTTCTGTCTCTGGTTTGCCGTAATGACAGTGAAAACTAACTGCTCATACAATTTCTCTGCAAACAGCTACTGGACTAAGTGAAGGAAAATAACACATTTTATGCATGACTGATTGCATAAACCCTTCATTTTGGAGAAACAAGCCTCAAATGGGTAATTTATTTATAGAAATGAAAACCAAACAAATAATTTCTTGTTTTCAAGGAACAAATGAAAGACAATCTCATTGCCAAATATATTTTCTTTTTTTTAATCCAAAACAAAATGCCAATAACTGAAGATCCTATAACACAAGCAAGAAGTTATAGTGAGCTTCTAAAAAAATTAAGAAAATTGTATAATTTAAATTTAATATAAATACCTGTTTTTCAATTTTGTATTCCTTTGATCAGAAGAAGGGATCTGTGGACCTTCTGGGACATTAGTTCACCTTATTTGTATTAATTTATGCCTATTGTTTGTACTACAGGATAGATATTTGCAGTTTTATTTGCTTTTAATTGCTAAGAATTTTTTTTTCCATTCATGTTTTGAACAAAAGAAAACATTTGCCAGGCTCTTGCATAAGAAGCACATGTCTAAAAATACATAAGAATTTATCATGAAGTATAAATTTTATTAATGGTTCAAATATAAATAGCAAGTTTGTGCTTTGGCAAATGATTTTTCTTTTCTATTTTCAATTGGCCAAATGTAAGTAATTTTCTTTAATCACAGGAAAATTAATGGGAAAAATTGAGACATCACTAAATAATGATAGTGCTCACACCAATTACCCTCAATGTATTTTATAGTTTACTAATAACCACCTCAATCAAGGTGTCTTTCACTGAAACAAATCACTCAACTTTATTTCAGTTATAGTTTATAATGACCCATTGAAGTATAATATACTCCCCTAATTAAGAAGTGATGTGAACGCAATGTGAATGAGGCTGATGTGAAGCAGGGGGGAAAGAGGCCTATTTCTATCTGATCTACTTAGTATTCAGGGGTACACAGCCTTTCCCGAGCTCAGCCGTGTGGTGAACTCATTGCCACATATTCTGTCCTACCGCAAACATCATTATATCCTCTCCCAATTTTTTCAGCTAGCCTTGTTGTTTTTCATGTATGCCTTTTGGGGATAAAGAGGAAGGCTCTGCTTGGAAGGAACCCCCCCTCCCTTCTCCCCCTGTCTCCTAGTGTCATTTTGTCCTCTATACTTGAATGTGCTGGCTATAAACCTGTTTTGATAAGCAGAATTTGAAAATCTGGCCTCTTGTGCTGGGATTTCACATCAATATTTGTGCCCAATATCTGAATGGAGAAGAGGGTCCCAATGCACCGTTCTCTCCCCTAACTGTATTTCATCATAGTTAGTACCTTATTCAATGTGATTTCAGATGCATGGGGAGTACTGTGGAATCATGCTGATAAGATGATAAAGAGCAAAATTTATCTCATTTCAGAAGGAAATCCACTTAGATTTGTATGTTTAAGAATACATTGCCATTTAGCTATCTTATATTTTTAAACACGCAGAAAAATGACTGTTTGGCAAGGTAGCATGTTTAAGAACAAATGAACCCAGTTTGTTTATTTAAATCTTGTCTTGTTCCAGAGAGGATTTAAGACAGCTGAACAAAGTAGGTAAGCATATCGAATAACGTTTAATAAGTGGTTAGCAATCAGAAACATGTTGGAAAGGAATGAATCAGGCACAGGGTTTAGGGTCTATGTTATCACAAGGCAAAAAAGATCCCTGGGTAGGCTCCCAAGAATGTTATCTGACCTGAGCAAATCCGTGCCCCCAAAAAGGATGGTGTCAGCAGATGGTGATAGCCACATGATTTCCCACACTTGATCATCACCCCAGAATATAATGGCATTAACATTGAATCATGTTCTCCACTCACTATTCATTTATTGTCCCGAGAGATCATACTTCAAACTGTTCACCTCAGGGTCAAGGGCAGGCTGGAGGCAGAGAGATCCCAGTCTCTTTCTTACATGTGGATGTTTATTTCTTCCAAACAGTAATAAATTGAACCTCTTTTTTATATTTAATCTCCAACCCTGAACTCGGCATTTTTGATACGTTGGTCCTGGTCAACCTTACCCATATAATTAAAAATTGACTTCTCATTCCAGAGACAGAGGTAAGAGAATGGATTCGACCGTTTTTTCCCCAGTATTTCTTTGCATGTGAAATATGTTCCACACCTGCATCCTTCTCTTCCATGCAATGTTCTTCCTCTCACATTTTCTCTGGGAGACAAAGCAGAGGAAGCCACAAGATTAAATGGGCGCTTAAGTCACAAGATACCAAGTCCATTTCTGACCCTCGTACTGCTCGCTGTGCAAACATGAGCAGCTTAGGCAACTTCTTGGAAACCCCCGAGTCTTAGTTTCCTCATCAGTCAATGCAGATGGTCATGTCTACCCCACAGGATGGTTGCAAGAGTTAAAAATTCCAAAGATTTTTCCATTTCCTCTCGCAATGCCTGGTGCAGAGAAGGTGCTAATTCTTTCCTTTTCTCGAGGTTCTTCCTCTCCCTGAACACTTGAAGGGGGAAAAAAGAGATACTCTGAAATTAGGACCACCTAAATATTTACTCAAATATTCCTGTATTTGATTTTTTAAATAAGTAATAAATTGATTTTTTAATGGAGGCTTCATTACATAGGCATAATTGATTGAGTCATTGGCCATTGGAGATTTTTCAAATTATCTTAAACTTTAAGTTTAGAGATTTTTCAGTCTAGGATGTAGCTGTCAGGTAGTAGTCGCTGGGTTTAAGATAGTCAAGTTCTATTGTGGATTAATAATTCAAAAAGAAACAATCAAAAGGGAAAATTATCTTGCTATTGTAGAACACTGTGCTTTCAGGCTGAGAACTGAAATGAACTCCTTGCAAAGTACTATTTTAAAGAAAGGCCATACAGAGGAGTGGCCTTCAATCCCTCTCTGTTCCCATACTCTCCAACCCCAACACGGTTTGGCTTGCACCCAAATTCAGAGCAAGCTATCTCGGTTCAGTTGTCCTTCTGAAAGCAGAAAGAACTCTTTCTAAATTCTGCTTCTATTTCTCTTTTGTTTTTACCGTCGCATATCAAAACAATTCCTGTAATTGTTTCTTGGCAATAAGTAACAACGAAGTGAAAGAATTATACGTCTTGGGGCTCCTGGGTGGCTCAGTTGGTTAAGCATCCTACTCTGGCTTAGGTCTTTATTTGGCTGTCCATAGGTTCGAGCTCCTGGTCACCACCCGTGTGGGGCTCTGTGCAGACAGCTCAGAGCCTAGAGCCTGCTTCAGATTCTTTGTCTCCCTCTCTCTCTCTCTGCCGCTCCCCTGCTAGAACTCTGTCTCTCTCTTTCTCTCTCAAAAATAAATAATCATAAAAAAGAGAAAGAAAGAAAGAAAGAAAGAAAGAGAAAGAAAGAAAGAATTACATATGTCTTAAAGACAGTGAAACAGTGACTTCTGAAGTAATGACAGACACAAGATTTAAATCTTTGAAAGTGCCTCACAGTCCTCTGAAGGAGCTCACTGAGGTTTTCTATCATCTTATATTTTTCTTTTGGTTGAACAGAATTGACTCAAGCATAAATAACCAAAACAAACAAAAAGATTTCTTGTTTTATTCATTTATTTAATTACCATCCTAATATTTCGATTGCTAATATGTAATATCTTAGCTGCACTAAAGGTAAAATAAACTATAGAAGGATCTAGGAAACTATCCAGTCTTTCATAATACTGTTTCAATGTAAAAAAAAATCATTCTAATTGAGAGAAAAGTGACATAAAAATTTGAAACAGAGCCTACTTCAAAGTTTGGAGCTACTTATATTGGTTCATGTTTCTACAGGGATAAAGTAGAATTCAGCGTTGGTATGTAAAGCATCTTTACTTTCATTAGCATGACAGAATCCCTTAGAACAGCACTGTCCACTAGAAATATAATAAAAGCCACATATGTAATTTTACATTTTCTAATAGCCATATTTTAAAAAGTAAAAAGAAACAGTAAGATTAATTTTAATAATATATTTTATTTAACCCAACAGATCCAAAGTATTATCATTTCAGCATTCAATCAATATTTTTTAAATTACTAGTGATGTATTTTACCCTTTTATTTTCCCTGCCAAGTCTTCAAAATCTGGCATGTATTTTATCCACATCTCAATTCAGACTAGCGACATCTCAGGTGCTCGATGGAACCATGTAACAAGTGGCTACTATATGGGTCATCACAGCTCTAGAAATGTTTGCCTGTTCTCTGTGCTATGACTATATCAGTTTTTCCCTAAAAAGTTAAAAGTTAGTCTGGGGCGCCTGGGTGGCTCAGTCGGTTGAGCATCTGACCCTTGATTTGGGTTCAGGTCATGCTCCCAGGGTTGTGGGATCAAGCCCTACATTGGGTTCCATGCTGAGTGTGCACCCTGCTTGGGATTCTCTCTCTCTCTCTCTCTCTCTCTCTCTCTCTGCCTCTCTCTCTGCCCCTCCCTGCTCATGCTCTCTCTCTCAAAAAAAAAAAAGATTTGAATTTCGAGTCATAAATTTATTTCTCTATCTACATTTAGGAAAAAAATTGACACACTTAAGTAGCCAAATGCCCAAATGCAATTTTGACTGATGGTTAGAAGATCCATGCTGGTTCTATCCTTTATAAAATAATGGGGTATGATATTTCCAGTTAGGTCATCTATTTCAACATTCCATAGATGTGTGGTTCTAGAAACCATAACTGTTCCTCTTTGGGGCATCACAATGACAGATACCTAATGAAATCTGCTAAATGTGGAAATATGGGGAAAACAAATAGAATCAGAATTTTATAGCTTCAAAGATCCCTAGAGGATATCATCTCCAGCCCTCTTATTTTACAGTTGAAGAAACTGAGGCCTAGAAAAATGAAGAAACTTGCCAATGGCCACAGAACTTATTAGAAACACAAAAGAAATAGAAACTAGATTTCTTGACTGGAAGTTTAGATTTATTTCTTTGAATAATGAGAATTGACTTACTCATTGCTCCCATACTTTAGGTGATTACCAAATCCATATTTCTTTTTCTTAATTTTTTCTAAATTCATTTTTGAGAGTCAGAGAGTGAGTGAGGGAGGGGCACAGAGAGAAGGAGACACAGAATCCAAAGCAGGCTCCAGGCTCTGAGCTGTCAGCACAGAGCCTGACACAGGACTCGAACTCACTAACTGCAAGATCATGACCTGAGCTGAAGTCAGATGCTTAACCAACTGAGACACCCAGGTGCCCCCCAAATCCATATTTCTAATCTCTATTTCGGAAGAAGATTATTTCTCCATTTATATTCAGAATTTTTGTATAAAATTTAGCTCATCAGAAATCATTGATATAAAGATGTGCAGTGGTATAAAAAAGCATTTCCTAGAAGTATATGGAAACAAATATTTATAAATAAATGGCTAATAAACTCGCCTTTGGAAGCAAGGTGAACTTAGGGTCTGCTCTGATTGTAACAAAATGTGGGACTTGCAGGTGCTGCTTCTCTTATCCACATGGGCAGTTTAAAGGTGGCGCCTGTGATGAAAAGTGAAAAATCTGACAAGACAAATGCATAGTATTCATTTTAAAACTCACTTGCATAAAAGATACATATTAGAAGAGTCACAGAGGAATCTATAGCTCTTTGGCATTGGGATGAAACATGCATTCCTGTTTCACTGGAAATTCACTTTATCAAGGGACGGTCTGCCCTCTCTCTAGTCCAGGGGAAAAAAAAGCACATGATTTTCACACAGACAATTCTTCAAATGGTCTTTTAGATAAATGAATAGAATTTCACTTTCTCTTTTTATTCACATCAATTCATTACTTGTGTTTTTTTTTCTGCAAAAGGGGAACTGAATTGGAGCAGCAGGTCTCAAAGTATGGGCTGATGAACACTCAGTCCTCTGGGGTAAAAAAAAAAGCGGGGGGCAGATGTAGAAGTTTGGGAAATTGTGCTCTTGGTATTTCTGTCCTGAGCTCCAGCACATACTTTAGCATCATAGAGTTTAAGAAAAGTTCTGTTAAAAAGAAAGAAAGAAAAAAAACTCTTCTTTGTTTAATCCAGATTTACCCAAGTGATTTGATCATAGAGAATTTTTTTCTTCCTCTGTAGCATCACTAAACATCCCATGGAACTAGATTCCTGTGGAACACACTTGGAGGAAATTTCCTGTAGGAAATGCTAGCTTTGTGTATTCTTCCTTCCAGCTGGGGAAAGAGGGAGAAGCAAACACAGTGTGCCAGACCACAAACATTGGCTCATGGAGGGCAAGTGAGGGAATATTTTCACCAACATCAGCGCCTGAGGCATCTTGACCTTCACTTAGAGACAAAGTGCGGTAGGGCACAGCCAGATCATTTAGGTCACTTTTAGAGCAGAAAATACAATGCTAAATAAATGAGACCTCCACCTTATATCCCACAAAACTCCAGCAAGAATTCCTCTTTCCCCCCTCCCTCATGAAAACCTCCATCTTCTCAGACAGCCCACCAATTGCCAAGAAGAAAACACAGCAATTTTTGTTTACTAATATGAAACTATTTCTCCCACAATTATAAGTCATAATGCTAGGATTCGTTCTCATCATTCTCCATGCTCATCTGGCAACATAGAGGGAAACGTAGAGAGCCTGTGACGATAGTGTCACTCTAACCTCTGTTTAACAGAGTCGAACAGTATGAAATGGTTTTCCATTCCTCCAGTTGCTACATTCTCACATGCTCTGTTGAATCTCTTTTCCCCACCCTATTTATCTTGGGCAAATTCCATAACTTTCTGGTTGCCTTGCTGTTTTATAGGCCAGGCTAGTTCTGTCCAGTTGAATGTTCCAATGGCAGGTCTGAGCTCAACCTCTCTCGCTGCCTCCATCGCATTTAGGCTGCAGTGCCCAGAACATGGAGGGGAGACAACCTATTTCCCTCCTCCTCATTACCACCAATCTTCTGGTTCTCGATCCTCATCATCAAGTGCAGAGATGAAAGAGATGGACAAAGCAAGTGTCTCTTATCATTCTGGCCATGGTGTCCCTTGACCATCAACACTGGCTGTGTGGCAGACATTTGAGATAAAGCTCTCCCATGAGAAAGAAACAAGTGTGAGTGTTTCAGGCATCCAACAAGGGCCCCCCAACTGCAGTTTCCTAGGGTGAGAGATCCTCTCTGGCTCAAACTTTTCCAACCTTTGTGTTTAGATTTCTTTGTGGTCTCTTGCTGTTTGGATCTCCTCATCCAGAGAGCATTCTTATTGAATAGAATAGAGGCATAAAGTCCTGTGGTCAGACTTTCTTTTTAAGTGTGCCATTGACTCGTGGGACAATCATGCTTTAAAGGGGTTTATAATTAGTTGAGGTAATGCCGGCTGCTGTAACGGATAAATCTGAAATTGTCAGTGGTTTTACCCAAAGGACATTTATTCCTTTTTGAAATAAAGCCCAAAGAGAGTGTCCTTGGACTGACGATGATGTCTTCTGATAGCCTGGCTCCTTCTATCTTATAGCTCTGCCCTGCTATAAAGCCCTGGAATTCTCAACGTTCAGCCTCAAAGGAAAGAGGACACAGAAGATTGCACAAGAGGTTTTCACAGGCTAGGGCTGCAAGTAGTATATAATGCTTTCTTCACAATCCACTGAAAGATCCCAGTCACATGCTCACTACTAGATGCAAGGCAGGCTGGAAACTACAATATAGCCCTGTACCTAGGAGGAAAAAGGAAATGTGTTTTGGTGATATCACAGTCTCTGCTATAGGGCTGTTCCACTCTCCTTTTACTTCTTTTACCACCTTCCATGGCAAGACTGTCACTTAAGAAAATACCTGGGATCCTCTTACCCCCTATTATAGAGCACCAACTCCCCCCCGCCCAAATAATCAGACAGAATCCCACAACACAGTGACATCTTATTTCCCTGTTGGCCCAGTGGCATGCAAAGCCCAATAACCAGGTGGCAGTCCCAACATTCAATTAAATGGACCTATTGTTATGTCCCTTAGTGGAGGCGATTTTTTTTTTTTTTGCATCATGAGATCTTTAAACCAGCAAAGCCCAAGTCTGTGAGATTGAGAAATAAAATATTTATAAGTGAAATTTAGATGTAATAATGAGAGCTGCCATTCTACTCCAGGAATTCTATTTATGGAGAAACTGCACCATATGCTATTCACTAGATTAGAGCATAATGGAGGACAGTGATGCGGTCTCACAATGATGTCTCCCAATTGCATCTGTAACTGAGTTTTCAGTTGGCCAACTCACTCTTCTTTAAGGCCAGCTGATTCAGGATAATTGGGTAAATGGTAACATCAGAAAATCCCATGGGCATTCACCCATTGCTTGACTTTTTTTAGGAATTCCTTTTATAGGAATAAAAGAAGTTTCTTATTCAGAGCAATATTGGGTGGCTTATTATGATGACAGCAAATATGGCAATGTTAAGTCCATGGATGGCAGTAGCAGCAGAATCATGGCATGCAGGGGAAGCAAATCTATACCCAGTGTAAGTGCCTACTCCAGGAGGGAAGAGATCTGATAGAATTGACCTGCAGCCAAGTTGTTTCCAAGTCCTCCTTACAGAGTGGTAAGAACTGTTTTGGATTTTATACCATGCTCGTGCTCAAACCTGGAGCTCTGCTACATCACTTTAAAACAAACCAATATTTTATCCACTCTCTGTTCACCATAATCAAGTATAAAATACATTCCACTTTCCTCTTGACTTCCATTAAACCCCCATCGTGACTAGTATACCACAGTGGCATCTGGGCCCCAGGATTAACTTCATCTCAAAGCCAGTGTCCACATGCCCACTACAATTCAGTTACTGAGTATATAGTTGGAACAGTAGTTGGAACAGATAAACTCAAGAACTAAATCTCTACATTAGCTCCCTGATTCCTGGAATGGGAGCATTGTAATAGAAGGAGTCAAGTGGAAGTCAAAGGAGATCCCTCTGTCTAACAGAGTAAACCAAAAGCAATACCATCCCAGTGGAATTTCAGAGAGAGGCCACCGCTAACAGTGTGAAGACTTTGGGATCTCTCTCTTTCCTTGTACACAGTAACTCTGGTAAATAGTTACAAGACCCTTAGGGAAGGCTGGGTTCTATAAAAAGTCTGATCTCAAAGATTTCAAGCCTCTTCTTCATTCACAGTTACTAGGTCTAGGAATTGCCTCAAGTCTTAGAATTTTGTTAAAGGCTTGGTCTCTATATGGGGTGAGTCTGCTTGCCAAATCTGGAGTCTATCAGCTCTACAGATCAAGGAAGACCTTAGCAGACTATTTTAGTCCTAAGATCTCTACGATCCAGTAGCTGCCACCAAAGATTTCCACAGGTCACCACTCTGGCCGAAGTGTGTATTATGATGCCATGCCCACCTTGTCTCTTGAAGCCATATACTGCACCTTGCCTCTACCATCCTGGCAGCATACAATCACCACGGCAACTAAGAAGTCCATTTCAATAGTGGCATCACCACATTCATCACCAGCCTACAGAGAACAACCCCATGGCCCCTTGCAAGAATGCTGGTATATTTTCTCAGTATATGAAGGAAAGGAGTATTCTCTGGGACACGTAGAGGTAGCTTGAAGGCTGTCTAGTTAAGGTGGGTGAATAGTAAAAAAATATATCCACTTCAACTTCCTATCTCCCTAAATCTTTCAGTTCCTTCTATTATATTATACCAATGAATCTCTGGCCTCTGAACTTCTTTCAACACTGGCAATGGCTGAAGCCACTTTTGAGTTAACCAACCAAACACACAGAACCAAGAATACCTGGTAAGTGCACACATGCTCAGTCTAAACTTGTGTTCCTCCTTACCTGCTATAAAACCCTTAGAATCCATTCAAGCACATATTCCTCAAAATCTTACAGTTCTTTTCTGTGAGAGACTTCTTCTCTTGGATCTGGTTTTGTAATTGGCCCCATGGAGGCCCAATGAGGTCCACTGCTGGATACAGGTCTAGAGGCAGTGATGCCTGGTAAGGTGGGGACATGAGGAGAGCTGTCATCCCCTTGCAGGGTAACTATCCAGATTTGGGGTTACTAGGCTGTCTTTAAGCAAGATTATATCAGTCTAACAGACAGAGGAGGTGCTGCTTTTTCTAGTCAGGAAGGCACAGGGATCAACGGGGGTTTGGGAATATTCAGGTCATCTGAATCTTCAGTGTCTCAGAAGATTTTAGTGAAAATAGCTCTTTCAGTTTCTTTGCAGCCCCCTCCTCCGTAAGATCCAGGCCTGAGTCCCTAAGGGGACAAATCCAAATGGCAGCATCATGCTGTGCTCAGAATTGTCCTTCCCATGTGATGGCTGAGGCTTCATTACAGGTTCAAGCTTGTCTACTTGACACTTCCCTCCCTGAGGACAATTTCTCTCCCGGGAGGCATCATGGTGCCTCATGCTCACAGACTCTAGGCAGACTGACCCCCAAGAGTCTGCCAGGCACATCTAGACCAGTTGCAATCCCAGAGGTAACTACAGCTCATGCTCAAACCTGGAACTCTGCTATACAACTTTAAAACAAACCAGTATCTTATCCACTCTCTGTTCAACATAATCAAAGGCATCTCATGAAAATGTGCAAAGGAAATGTTTGCTTCAGATTGCATTTACAGGGTTGGCACCAAGCCTATAAATATCGCTTTTCGAGGAAAAAGCTCACAATGTGAATTTGATAGTCTTAAAGTTCATTTCTTTTTATGACAGTTTCAGACTGATTTTGTGCAGACTTGTTTTTATGGTCAAATCAAACTCTAAGTGCCCAATTACCTGCCAGAGAAGTTAAATGTGTTGCAGTGACTTAATTTTGATGACATGCTTCTATATTTTTAAATTTAGTTATCATGGGGAGTTTGCTTATTTTACCTAATTGAATTAAGCCAGATTTGTGTATAGTAAGGAAGAAGACTCTCCTTAACCCAGTTAAAACTCAGTTACCAAGATAGCATGGGCAACAAGGATGTGGGTTCAACTCCCATCAGGTGCTGAATTCATAAATGGCACGAAGGCCAGCCTCACCAGGCGGAGAAAATAAAAGGGGATCAGAGTGAGGATTTCAAGGGGAGATTACTGGCAGGCTCTGTCATAACCGAATCGCCACCCTCCTTTGTAGGAGGGTCTGCCACCTTCCCATCCTAAACCTAATCAAGAGAGACTTCAGTATTAAGAGAGACATCCACGGGACCACCCAGATTGTTGTGAGAGGTGCCCCTGCAGCTGGGCGACACAAAGGGGGCCAGTTCCTGGCTCACGCTGGACACAGGGAGAGCAGGCTGTCAACTGGGGTCTGAGAGAGGGACTACCTCACTATTTGGGCAAGAGACCTGGGGCATTCCAAGGAGTGTGTAGGGATATGTATGTGAGTGTTTCCTGGGAACACATGTAGGCCAAAGGGAAAAGAACCAGTGGAGGAGGGGTGGTCATCAGGCTCTATACAATAGAGCCTCCTGGGGGAGCAAGGTGACCTCAGCATGAAGAATATAAAAGTGTCCAGATGCCGTGAATAGTCCTCTTAGGCCATCCTGAGTAGACCATATAAGCCTGGAGCAAGGGGGCTGTAGAAGAGGGGCCAGAAGTAAGAAATCTCTTAGTAGCCCATCAAAGTGCCCCAAGATAGGAAAGTCCATTTTAATAATATACTTGAGCCACACGGAAACATCAGCTTGAACAATTTGACAGGCCTAGAAAGCATAAAGTACTGTCCCATTACCTTACCCTTCCTCCCTGCTAACAACTTCAATGTTGACAGGAGGCAGGCACTGAAGCTAATGAATTGGGGCCTCAGGACTGGGAGAGTGGGAACAGCAAAACCCTGTCCCTTTCTCCACCACGTACTTCTAGCAGGAAGCAAGCCCCAGCTGAGAAGGGAAGATTTACAGTAAGACAAGTTTGTTTTGATCATCACACATGTATGACACAGAATTGAGACAATAAATAGCCCATCTATGAAGTAATAAAGGCCAAATATGTCATGGGCCCCAACAAGTATATATTACTTTCATTGCATAAAATGTAAACAAACAGTGGGAGATAAGTTTAGATTTGATTTCCATCCTTTCCCCAATTATTAGGGGACCATCGCAGAGTTTGCTCTTAATCTCCCTCTTTTTCCCTCTCTCTCTTCTTCCCTCTATCTACCTTATGGGCCTTTGACCAGGATGAAATGTTAACAAGTACCACAATTATCTCTTTAATTTCTTCAACCTATGTTTCCCAGCACAAAGGGTTGCAAAGGCTGATGGTGAACAGAGGACAGACTCTATGGGGTTTTATTTTTAAGTTGGATAATTGTTTTCAACATTGGGGCATATGTATCCCTTTGAATTAATATTTTTGTATCCTTTGGGTAAATACCTAGTAGTGCAATTGCTGGATAGTAAGGTAGTTCTATTTTTAACCTTTTGAGGAACCTCCATACTATTTTCCAGAGTGGCTGCACCAGTTTGCATTCCCATCAACAATGCAAGAGGGTTCCCCTTTCTCCATATCCTCACCAACACCTGTTTTTTCTTGTGTTGTCAATTTTAGACATTTTGACAGGTATGAGGTGATATCTCATTGTACTTTTGACTTGTACTTCCCTGATGCCCAGTGATGTTGAGCATCTTTTAATATATCTGTTGGCCATCTGTATGTCTTCTTTGTAAAAATGTCTTTTCATGTTTTCTGCCCATTTTTTAACTGGATTATTTGTTCTTTGGATGTTCAGTTTTATAAGTTCTTTATATATTTTGGATACTAACCCTTTGTCAGATATGTCATGTGCAAATATCCTCTCCCACTCCATAGGTGGCCTTTTAGTTTTGTTGACAACAGCCAATTTACGGAATGAGCCCAAATGTCCATTAACAGATGAATGGATAAAGAAGATGTGATACACACTCACACACACACACACACACACACACACACACACACACACACACACACAGAGGAATATTACTCAGCCATAAAAAAGAATGAAATCTTGCCATTTGCAACAACATGGATGGAGCTAGAGAATATAACGCTAAGTGGTCAGAGAAAGACAAATACCATATGATTTCACTCACATGTGGAATTTTAGAAACAAAACAGATGAACATGGGGGGAAAAGGAAAGGCAAACCAAGAAACAGACTCACTCACATGTGGGCCAAACGGGTGATGGGCATTAAGGAGGGCACTTGTGATGAGTACTGGGTGTTGTATGTAAGTGATGAATCACTAAATTCTACACCTGAAACTAATATTACACTGTATGATAACTAACTGGAATTTAAATAAAAACTTGAAAAAGAGAAAAAAGACTTAGATAGTTGTTTAACCTATCAGAGTGACAGAAGGCTGAGAACTAATACAACTATTTTATTATTTATATCATGAAATTATTTATTTATGCAACATTATTGTTATTTATTTGTTTATTTATTGTATTGATTTATTATTATCTTGAATTTTTACTTACAAGAAATGTTATTTAGCCTCAGCTGAGACCCAGTTGTCTACATAGCAAGTCACCCAAAGCATGTTATCTTCCTCCCCACTTAATCTGCAAAATTACCCGCAAGTTTTCCCAAGATTTATAGAATGAAATTCAACCCCTACTGAGCATATACCATAATCTTTAAGCAACCCTCCTGATTCTAAGGCTATCTTAACATTTTCTTAAAGGACACCAACATAGGGATGGGGAAGGGCCAACATAAAGTGGCATATGTTTTACCATTTAATACATTTTACTTAATTTTTTTCACTAAGAAATAAATTTTTTTTCTCTCAATCCCCTTCCCCTTCCCCATTGCACCCTATTTCTCAGCCAAATCAGCCAACATTTTTAATTAAAATGGCAAGGATAATCCATAAGAGAATACCTACCCTGACTATGTTTCATTTTGGAATGAGATGGAGTGGTCAGAGAAAGAAAGCTCTGCCTACCATCAGCACAAGGGCACTAGGAAGCAGAGTTAATGGAAATCTGAATTGTCTGGTTTTTCTGCAGTGGGCCCCAAGCTGGCCATTCTTATGCCCCACAGGTACCAGAGGCCAGGCAAAGCCACAGTGTGAAGGTAACACCAGAGCATCAGATTTACAAGATTTGAGGGGCAAAAATGAGTAATAAAACAATTTAGATCTATTATTGAGTAGAATACAAAATATGCTGAAATGTTTAAAATTGAAGGCTTTAATAAATTTCACCCATTCGGTCCTGCTCTCATACCTCTGAGGGATCTTTATTCAGTACATTTCCGCAGAAAAGTTTGAGGGGCAGTGAGCCACCATATCTGAAAGTTATGATGGAAAAGAAAAACATCTCCAAAGCTTTCACTCCCTCAGACCTTCACCAAAATATGACCTAGTAATAGCTATCATGTATCTACTCCCTCTGTACACCCTGTCATTCAATCTCCACATTAATACCCCGGGACCTAAGTATGACCATCCTCAGTTTAAAAGTGAAAAGGCTAAAACGTTAAAAGGCTACCTAACAGGTCCAAAGTCATATAAGTAAATAAAAATTTCAACTTATACCTGGCTGATTCCAAAGCCCAATCTCTTAGCTGGAATGCTGTGGCTACTTCTATCCGGTGACATATTGGTTTTCTATTCCCACACCAACTGGAGAGGATTGCCTCAGACAGCCAGGGATGCTGTGGCAGGTGGCTTGGTGTCTCACAGGGCAACAGCAATAACAGTCTTTCATCAAACAGATAAAGTGCCAAAGTCATTTCTCTTTAGTTATAAGCAGTAGGAAATGTCGTGCATGCAGACAGCAATCTGTTGAGCTATGAAAAGTGGCGATTCATTCTATTTTTTAGAAAGTTTTCACAAAAACAAATATTCTTCAGTTGGTGGGAGCATTTCAAGACATGGAAAATTTCAAAGCACTTGTTTGTAGAATTTATGACCTAAGTTTCATGATACCTCCTATCTTGTTCTTAGGAGGTTTTCAGATTTATACAGCGTGGCTTACTCTAATTGTATTAGAAAATTTAAAGATCCTATAAAACTGACCTGCAGCCTAAACAGATATAACCAGGGAAGACAGATACAACCGGAGAAAGAGCGGTGAAAGAGTATTTTGCTAAAATCTTATTCTAGAGATTTTTCCATATGGTACTATGTAGTTTAGTTTTTTAAAAAACTAAAAGGCTGTCTTACATAAACAAAGGTGCCAAGTCAACATAAGGAAATTGTTTTAAAGGTTTGAATTAAATATGCATGTTATATATTTCTTCTTTTAAGCAATTACACTATTCACTCTGGCCTGGGAGGCTTTCTTCTTAATGATATTAAAACGAGGAAAAAGATTCATTGGCATGAATATGATATTTAACTGTTCAAATTAAAAGCAGACCTCAAAGCAGTCTTTCAAAGAAAGTATTTGAAATAACTTTTCTGTGAACTAAGCTGGTAATGACTTGGGGGGAAAAAGCCACCTCTCTGTCCTTTTTCCACTCCTATCCAACTACTCTGGGCCAAGGTATTCCCTGCTAATCATACATATTTTATTTTCATCCAACTTACCTGGCACCTTAATTTAAAAAAGAATCCCATAGTAAAGTACTTACTCAACACGATGAAAGTTCCCTTGCTTGTGCAATTTCTATTTCATGACAGCCTTCACTTTATACAGTTCTTTTCATCTCCTTACTTTAAGGACTTGGTTTAGACTATAATTATTCTTGAGACTCCGGGTTAACACAACCATTAAATCTTGGATAGGTGGATGATAAATTGGAGGCTAACAAGTTGTACTGATCTTTTTCTGAGAATTCTTCTTGTTTGAACTCAACTACCATAAAGCAACATGAAGAAATATCTACATTCTGGAAAGCAACACACACACACACACACACACACACACACACCACACAGGCACGCACACATGGGCATGCACACCATTATACTGCCCTTCAAAATTTAGATACTATGAAAGATTGTGGATTGTCTCTTGAAAATAATTTCTATTGGCCTTTTGGGGGGTTATTTGGGGGAAAAATTTCTAAATCAGTACATCATAGTTTACAAATTTCACATTTGGTGGCTTTAACCATTTTTAAAAAGATCTTCATCTTCCCCTCCATCTCTCCAATGGAAAATCATTGAATCGGTGTTCCTTTAGAATAAAGATAACATGGGGATGCCTAGGTGGCTCAGTCAGTTAAGTGCCTGACTCTTGATTTTGGCTCGGGTCATGATCTCATGGTTGGTGAGACTGAGCCCCGTATAGGGCTCTGTGCTGACAGCACGGAGACTGCTTGGGATTCTCTCTCTCCTCACTCTCTGCCCCTCCTCCTGCTGGTGCTCACATGCAGAGTGTGCTCATGCTCTCTCTCTCTCTCTCAAAATAAAGATTTAAACAAATAAATATAACATGGAATTTAAAGGGCTTTTCTAGTCTATAAATAAAAATCCTTAAGTAAGATTATTTTCATCTTCATTTTCAAAAATGACACTTCAGAACTTTATCAAAAATTCCAGAGCAAGCAAAATAAAGAGTGTACCCAATTCTCTCTTTTCCCATATAGCTGAAAGTGCATTTTATAGATATTTCAGTCCATACCCATCAAAAAAAAAATTCTGGGACAAAAATCCGGTATTGGGGGCCTTTAGTGCTGATCCTTTGCATCTTAATTAATGGTTGCCCATGACCTGGTACACCAAGTATTGCACTTCTGGCATTATTTGTAGTTGGCTGAGATTCAATTAATTGAAATTTTTTGCTGTTGCTAAAGAAAATGTGAAACAGAGTATTTATAACTACGGATACCTGATTTTTATTTACAGTCATCTGAAGTATCAGTGACAGAGTTGCAACATCTTCTAAGGTTAGGATGTCAGAAACACTTGACTCTCAAAGATGCCTTTACAGTGTTTAAATATATATCTATACATATATATTAGGTACATATAATATTTTCTTCATAGGAAAAAATACTAATTTTACAAAGAAATTCTGTGTTTTGGAAAAAATAATCAGTCACATTAAAGCCCATTAATCAATTGCTAATCAAATAATTCCTGATCCTTCAAATGTAACTACAGCTGAGTTTGACAGTAGTTTATAGGACTAAATTATATTTTGGCTTAGTTTTAATATCCTGGGAAACTCACTTCATAATTGGTAGGTGTGCAAACATGCTGGCACTTCAGGTTCTTATTTTATTAGGAAAAATTCATTAGGAAATTCTATTTCCCCTGCCAGCTGAAATTACAGAGCAAGTCAGTGGCATGCTTAAGTATCAAACATGCTTTTTTCTAGATATAAAGTTTTCTTCTTTAAAAGAGGGATGTCGGAGGGCGCCTGGGTGGCTCAGTCAGTTAAGCATCCGACTTTGGCTTAGGTCATGATGTTGCTGTTCATGGTTTTGAGCCCTGCACTGGGCTCTGTGCTGACAGCTCAGAGCCTGGAGCCTGCTTCAGATTCTGTGTCTCCCTCTCTGCCCATTTCTCTCTCTCTCTCTCTCTCTCTCTCTCTCTCTCAAAAATAAACATTAAAAAAATTTTTAAAGAGGGTTGTCTGGGTGGCTCAGTCAGTTGAGCATCGGATTTCAATTCAAGTCATGATCTTGTGGTTCCTGGGTTTGAGCCCCGCATCGGGGTCTGTGCTGACAGCTCATAGCCTGCAGCCCACCTGGATTCTGTATCTCCCTCTCTCTCTCTCTCTTCCCCTCCCCTGCTCATGCTCTGTCTCTCTCAAAAATAAATAAATATTTTTAAAATTTTTTAAAGAAAAATAATATATAGAAGAAAACACTTTTTGTTTTGTTTTTTAAGTAGGCTGCCTTTTATGATATTTTGACTTCATGTTTTTTACTAATACTAAGTGGCCCAAAGACTGCAGATTGTTCATATGTACTATTCTTGCACTGCATAAGATCAGTTCTTTGTAAGCAATGAATGAGCTTACCAAAAAGGATACTACTCATATTCAGTGCCTGTTTACACGGCAACATGGTGAGTGTTCTACATACTGTATCATATGTAATTTTTATAACAATCCCGTTGAGGCTTAATTTAACTGTCTTGATGGGCCTGGCCATGCCCATCAGTGGAACCTCAAGTAGGACACCCAAGGGAGACCTGCTCCTAAGTCACTGTCGCTTCCCAAACCAGCACAGGTTGTGGCTTCTTACAGGATTTGAGAAATTTGGTGATCAGTTTCAACACTAGTGGAGTAAACTACAATAGGACTGTGTGGGTTATGCTATGTAAGAGAATAGGCTTCTTAATTATGGTAGAGATCATTAATGGGATATGTGCATTTTCTTTCTCCAGAAGATTTCTAAGTTAATTTGGGTACTTTTTCTTCCAATTTTTCATAAAGCTACTGAGATAGGGTATATCCAAGAAACATTGATTTCATTTTGCTTTTCTAGTAAATTATCAAATGTTTACTAATATCAATCTTTACTAACATAGCCAATCATGGTTTACATTCATACATGAGAAAAATTAGGATTCTAAAAAAAAAAAATAAAGTCAAAAAGTTGGTGGCATATTAAAATGAGAACTAAAAATTCAACATCATCAAATTTTTTTTGTCTACACATTATGCTTTTTCTATTAAAAAGCATTTTTCTGTAGCTTTAAACAATTAAAAGTCCATATTAGATGCCAACTGAACATTCCAATCTTCTACCATGGAATAAATAAATAGATGAATGAGCACTACAAAGTGCTTGATTTGATGACTGCAGAACATCAAGTAACAACGCACAATTATTTTGAACAACAACTTCCAGTGGGAATTAGCTTTCCGCTGGCCATCATTGTGTTCCGGTGCCCCATTGTTTATAATTACACATGTACACTGTAACAGCACAGTTGTTAAATTAGAAATTGAACTTCTTTGACAACTGCACTAAAACTTGACAAAAGATGAACGTGATTTTTTTTTTTGTTTCCCTTCCTTTTCTTTCACTTATTTAAACATGTATTAATTAACTTGTTCTGGCAAGTGTTTAGTAAACATTGAACAAGGGCATTTCTTTAGTGGTATAATTAAAATTCCCTCTTAAAATGTTTTGCATGATATTTTATGCACAATTTGACTCAAATAAACAGAGGTTCTAATTAAAGTTTTTAAATGAAGGCAATCAAAATTGATAAAACATCCAGCAACCCATTGAAGCACATTGTCTTCCTGTCTGTGAAGGTTTAATTTGATGGTCAGTTAACATTAGCCTGGATTAGTTAAAATGCCACTACCTGCACAGACCTCCTTCAACTTTAGTACGTCTCAGGGAATAAATCTTTAAATGTTGCAGTACCCCTTTACGTTGTTATACAGTATTTATTCAATTAAATGTCTTCTAAGTTATTACACCAGGATATTATGAGAAGCATCTAATTTAGGTTATGAATCCTCTGCAGATAAAATGTTACATAAAACACATTGAATGAATGAAGCTATCCAAACATCAAGTGGGGGTTCGATTATTTTTTCCCATTAAAACTTGGTATAAAGAGCTACACAGCTATAAATAGTGCTACCCTTTTGGGTGAGAATAGCATGTAGTTTTCAGTGCTAACCGGCAAATGTCCAAAGCACATAAAAACACCTAGATCATTATCCCTTTTGCTTGCTCACTCGCTCTCTCTCGCCCCCCACCTCGTGTGTGTGTGTGTGTGTGTGTGTGTGTGTGTGTGTGTAGTCGGAAAGATGAAGAAAGATGGAAAAGAATTCATTTTGCCTAGAACGCATTGATTGACCTGAAGTGAAAGATATTTTAAGGGAAGCTTCAAACTCCCCATCTGTAAATTATTCATACATTTTCCTTTTAGTGATGCTGTAAACAACTCCAAAAAGCAAAGTTATGAATACAAGAATTGTTGGTAATTAATACATGACTTAGTGGCTCTCAAGATCACAGATGTCTCTAATGATCTTTTTTAATTTTTTTAATTTTTTTAACATTTATTCATCTTTGAGAGAGAGAGACAGACAGACAGACAGAGCATGAGTGGGGGAGGGGCAGAGAGAGAGGGAGACACAGAATCCAAAGCAGGCTCCAGGCTCTGAGCTGTCAGCACAGAGCTTGACGTGAGGGCTCCAACGAATGAACGGTGAGATCGTGACCTGAACTGAAAGTCTGGTGCTCAACCGACTGAACCACCCGGGCGCCCCATCTAATGATCTTTTTAAATTATTGAGTATGAAAACAGATTCCTTGGGATCATTTCTTCAGACATCCAGGTTCTGTACCTTAGCTGTCCAGAAGTGGGAGCAGGAAGTCATTCTCTCTGGCGCTGCATGTAGAATCAGAGCCTGCTCCGTGGCTTTTGTAAAAGACAAAGCGAAATGCAACCCTGACTCCAGCGGGCCTCTGACTAATGCTGGGGTTTACTTAGCAAGCCTGCTCGGCTGTCACACTAAGCTACCTTTCCAATCTGCCTTTTATTATTTTAGTAATAAATGTGATAGCTTAGTCTCCTTCTAACACTTCTTTGTTTCAAGGTTCATTTATTTTGAGAGCGACTGCAGGCAGGGGAAGGGCAGAGAGAGAATCCAAAGCAGGCTCCATGCTGGGGGGGCAGAAGAGAACCCAACAAGGGGCTCCATCGCATGAAACATAAAGTCATGGCCTTAGGGGAAACTAAGAGTCTGATGCTTAGGGGCGCCTGGGTGGCTCAGTTTGTTAAGCAAACTCTTAATTTTGGCTCAGGTCATGATCTCATAGTTTGTGAGTTCAAGATTTGCATCAGACTGCGCTGACAGTGTAGAGCCTGCTTGGGATCCTTTCTCTCTGCCCCTTTCCTCCCCGCCGACCCCCTCCCACACACATGCACTCTCTGTCTCTGTCTCTCTCAAAAATAAATAAATAATTTTTTTAAAGAGTCTGAATCTGACGCTTAACTGACTGAGCCACCCAGCTGCCCCACACTTCTTCATTTTATTTCTTAATTTCTTTGGAAATTTCTTTGAAAGAGAAACCAGGTTTTATTTATCAAGTCCCTCCACCAAGACCCCAAAGTTTACTATTCCCAATCTGAAGATGAGAAAACTGAAGCACATCATGTCAAGCCACTTGACAACTCCTCAAGACTAATGAGTATTGATGCTGGGATACAAATGGGTGAACTGGCTGGATTGTGCTTCCAACCACGATGCTATGCTCTCCCTGGTAATAGCACTCCAGCCCTAATTTCATACATAAGCTCAGAGAGATAGAGAAGCTTGTCTGAGATGAAATGGGAAGAGAAAGACAGAAACAAAGTGGGACCTAAAACCCAGCTCTCCTAAACACCACCACAACAACTTTTGATAGTCGTCGTACTTAGATTTATTGTACATATCCATGACTTCTCCAGCATTCAAGAGACTTGGACCTTTTCTTAATGATTCCAGGTCATCGTTATGAATATTCATTGCTAGATTTGCAACATCATAGTACCCTCAAGTGCTGCTAAGAATTCATATGTTCATCCTCACGCCCATGAGTCATCCTGTCATTAATTCAGGCACTGAGTCATTCTTACACTCAGTCGCCTGTGCATTCATCCATACACACACTTATTTTACAAATGCTTATCCGCTGTCACTCTGCACAGGCACTGTTCTTGGCATAGGAACACAGAGCATCACTACTTCCCCAGACCAGCCCCTGACTCCATCCTTTGTCTTTAGTTCTTCTGCTGGCCATTTGTAGCCATTCTCTCTGCCCCCCTCAGCCATCGCCTCCTACTAAAATTGGTACTCCAGCCTCCAGCGCTCCTTAGACCAATCTCTTTAATTTGCTGGGGATTTAGAAACCTGGTGATAAATTTGTTCAAATTTTGTCTGAAATGAGGGTAAGTAAAACCTAGATGCTGTCTCCATGAGCAAACTACAAATGAGACAATGAATGTTATAGTTAAGAAGGAGCCTCTAGATTAGCTGGGTTTTAGCCAGCTTCTGCCAACCACTGGCTGTGCATCCTTGGGCAAAGGATCCAGTCCCTCGAAACCTGTGTTTCTCATCTCTGAAGCAGAGGGTAAGGATGATAGTCTCCATCTCAAAGGATTCTTGTTTAAGAATTACATCTTGGGGCGCCTGGGTGGCTCAGTCGGTTGGGCGTCCGACTTCAGCTCAGGTCACGATCTCGCGGTCTGTGAGTTCGAGCCCCGCGTCGGGCTCTGGGCTGATGGCTCGGAGCCTGGAGCCTGCTTCCAATTCTGTGTCTCCCTCTCTCTCTGCCCCTCCCCCATTCATGCTCTGTCTCTCTCTGTCTCAAAAATAAATAAACGTTAAAAAAAAATTTAAAAAAAAATGTTTTTAAAGAATTACATCTTTAGGGGCACCTGGGTGGCTCAGTCGGTTGAGCATCCAACTCTGGCCCAGGTCATGATCTTGCAGTCCGTGAGTTTGATCCCTGTGTCAGGCTCTGCGCTGACAGCTCAGAGCCTGGAGCCTGCTTCAGATTCTGTGTCTGTCTCTGTCTCTGCACCTCCCCCGCTCACACTCCATCTCTCTCTCTCTCTCTGTGTCTCTCTCTCTCAAAAATAAATAAACATTAAAAAAAAGACTTACATGTTTATAGAGCATTTATTCCATTACCTGGCACAGAGCAAACCTTTGCTGTTCTTATTTAGCTTATGTACTTAGTGATGACTATTTTTACCTCTAGGAACCTGTATGGCTGTTACAATTTTAGGGAAGTCATGAAGACTCCATTCTAAAGTCACAACCATACTGAGCACTTATCATGAGCTGTGACTCCTCAAGGTGTGTTCAGAGCAAGGACTCTGGTGCCAAGGTCAGGATCTGGCTTTATTACACACCCATGGCATCACTTTGGACAAGTTACTCAACTTCTCCAAGCTTTAGTTTCTCATCAGCAGAAATTATAAGATTATCCACCTCACAGAATGGGCATGAGGGCTAAATTAAAACATGTCTATTGTAGCATAGTACCTTCACATAATAAGGTCAGGGATGGAACACAGCAGATTTAACTAGTATTACTACTTATTAGACTTCATGTAATTGATGAAAGGCTTAGATATAATATCAGGAAAAATTAAATACATCTCCACTCCTCATGACACTTTGCAGCAGTATGAGCCTTTAGAATCATCTGTGATGTGCCAAGTTTCGTAACGACTTAATGATAAACCCAACCATGTGACTCCTGCTTTTACAATTCAATAAATTTAAATCTGCCCTGAACTCCTTACACCTACTAAGAAACCCTTGTCTCCAGCCGGCCCCAGCTCCCAGCCAATACTCTCAGCCTGCCCTCTCATTGAGCTATTGAAAAAGAAGAGCAAACTCATTGAAATCATTCACACTAATGTACAAGTGGGTTTTGACATCTTGCAGTCTTATTCAAGCTTCATTGTCTTAAATGGCTATGCATCCAGAAGAATTAATGTAGCTCCCAAAGAGCCTAACTTACAAGCAAGGAGTAATATGAAATCAAGTCTTTCATACATTTCTGCAACCTAGACATATAGTTTGCTACAGAAGTTGTTTAAAATTCATGCTATGAATATCTAATTAAAGGTGTAAAATGCTTTCTCTTTTCCTTTGTTTGCCTGAGTAAATCTTTTGGGAAAAGACAACATCTACAAGCCCAGACACCCTCAGGAGCCAGGCAACATGCATAAAGGAATGAAACAAGCAATTGAACAGCGTCATTAAGGATTGGTGGGAAAGCACCTGCCATGCTTGGGAAGGGAGCTCCGTCCACTCCAGAAATAAAAATGTCACCAGAACTCCTGATCTCAACTTAATCCAGAAATGAGCATGCACTGATCTTTAAAGATTGGTGGCTGATTTTGGTTTAACTGTTCAATTGCAAACAAGAAATACACAAGAGGCAAAACTCTGCTCCTGGTATAGCCTATGTGTGTCCTCTGCTGAGATTTTTTTTTTCACAGCTTAGGTAATTATGGCCATCTTACTGTTAACACCTCACATGAATTCATTCATTTTATCCTCACAGGCATCCTATGGGGTAGGTACTGTTAAAATTGTCCCATGTTATAGTTAAAGAAATTGAGACACGTGTTGATCCCCAGCCAGTGTTGAGTAGGGCTGAGCTTCTAATCCAGATGTGTGGTGTGCCAGAGTCCGTTCCTAACCATACCCTGATAACTTTCTCTCATGATAAAATAGGTTGGAATTCTTTCCCCATGTGGAAAAAGAACTTCGTCTTTATCCTCTGACTCGTGCTTTTGGGGGTTTCTTGTCCCAAATGAGTATTTCACATCAACAAATATTCCTTGAGCCTCAACTACACATGAAACACCATTTTATGTGCTGTAACACATTTGATTTTATCTTCATTAATGCAATGTGTGGAATGTGATTTTAGAACGAGGGTAATACTGTTAAAATAGCTTCATCTGGAAATACATCAGTTTGCAAACAGATTGGCATATTATCAACAAATATAAACATTTACAAAAAAAAACAGGCATCATTTGATGGCTGTTGCCATGATGATTCATTGGCACAAGAGAAATGCTACGTGATGAGAGGTGCCAAAGCTGTTTGACACATTTCACTGGAGTTCATTACACACATGAAACAGAACCAATTTTACTCAACAGTGACTTTGACATTTACAGAAAAATGAAATGGAAGTTTAGAAATGAAGACTTCATGTGAAATCTCTACCAAAAATTTTAAATTGGTTCTATCCTTATGCCACCACTTCTAGAGGATCAGCCATGTACTGTAGACTTTTTATGCACAGCAGGAGGCAACTTATTCAAAACAAAGTTTCTTGGGAGAGTGGATAATTGATCTTGAAAAAACTTAATTGGTTGTAAAGCTCCTCTCTCAGAATAAAGAACATGGATGTTTTTAAAGATTTACTTGAAGAAAGGCACGGGTACCTTTGGCTGCCCTCTGTTTGGTTTATCCTGATATCACAGTTCTGTTTCTTAAATTTGCTAGGTTTTAATGGAGTAAATACCATCTTCACCCCCACTGCACCCAAAGGCTTTGTGGGACTAGAGCAATTTCAGGCTCAGAGTTGGAATACAATAGAGTCAGGAGAAATGTTAAGTAGTTGTAAATAACCAGTTGTTTTCTACTTCATTAATGATCTAAGGTGAGAAAATGTACCAGAACTTAGTGAGGGATTTATAATACATATGCCAAAGCATTGCTAATGGGTTCTGCCAATGGGTTAGGATGACTCATGTATAGACAATATTTTCAGAAGTGTTTTTTGTAAGCAGCATCAATGCAAAATACCATGCTACAGCATTTATATGCAACACTATTTATTCAAAGAAACGGTTTCCGGGGCGCCTGGGTGGCTCAGTCGGTTAAGCTCCGACTTCAGCTCAGGTCACGATCTCACGGTCAGTGAGTTCAAGCCCCGCGTCGGGCTCTGGGCTGATGGCTCAGAGCCTGGAGCCTGCTTCCGATTCTGTGTCTCCCTCTCTCTCTGCCCCTCCCCCGTTCATGCTCTGTCTCTCTCTGTCTCAAAAATAAATAAAAAAACGTTAAAAAAAAATTTAAAAAAAAAACAAAGAAACGGTTTCCTACCAGATTTTAAAATATTCTCTCACTATGGTAAATGGTTAAAGTATATTAAGAATGTTGTTTTTTTAAATGCTTCCTATGTTTTTAGTGCCCAGGTTAAGGCTCTGCATACCAAAGAATGAACGTGCTTGGTTTAATTTGTAAGCCTAGGTAGCATTATAGTAATATTGCACTGATTAGAATTAATCAACAATAATAGAACAAATGTATGCTGAGTCTGAATTCTAAAACTTTAAAGTAATTATATTGCTTTTAAACCTGTTTAATATTTACTTATTTGTTTGTAAATAGCATAATAAAATCAGTATCTCAAAACCAGATAACACAGTTGAGACATTCAGACTGTTATCAAACATAAGTCACCAGAGAAGCAATTCAATCAATAGAGAAGTTTTTAATTAGCATATTAATGATTTGCAAATAGAAGGTGATTCCAAAGGACTCTAGGGAACTTGAAGACACTGTAGTTTATCTTCTCATTCTATATATCCCTATGAAATATTTTTACATTATTAATTTCCAATAATCTAGGGAAAAAGGTTTTGCAAATCAAAGGAAAACTTTAGCCGAGCTTGTGCATTAATTATCACATATTCTAAACTGGTAGCTCATGAATTAATGAGTTCCAGGCTCCTCCTAAATGGCTTTCATTAAATAAAAGCTGGACTTGGCTACGTACTCGCATGAAGATTGAATGTATATGCATACTGGCTGCCAGGCAAATTAAGTTACAACATATGCAATTATCAATGCTGTGTGGGCCTTGCCCCACTATCCATAAACATCTTTTTTTAATTTTTTTTTATCTTTGAGAGAGAAAGCAGGGAGAGGGACAGAGGGAGGGAGAGAGAGAGATGGAGGGAGGGAGGGAGGAAGGGAGGGAGGTTGAGAGAGAGAGAGAGAGAGAGAGAGAGAGAGAGAGAAAGAGAGAATCTTAAGCAGGTTCCATGCTCAGCATGGAGCCAGACGTGAAGCTCGATCGCACAACCCTGGGATCATGACTTGAGCCAAAATCAAGAGTCAGACAGGCCACTGACTGAGCCACCCAGGTGCCCCTATCCATAAACATCTTAATTACCTTCTACACATCGCTAAGAAAGGGCTTCTGCAATGACTCAAACTATTTTTCCGGATCAACCACTTTCACATATCACATTTCAGAGCGTACAAATGATGGCCTATAAGAAACAGAAAATCCCCCCAAAAAACCCAGATCCCAGCAAAAAGAAAATAAAAAGTAGAGACGCAGTCTATCAAGTAATCTTTTAAGTCCATTGCTAAGCTGCCATTAAGCTGCAATTAGGCAGCTCAAGTCTTGTTTTTATAGAGTTTTTGATATTTCTAACTGATTTGCTCTTAGTGCCATGAGGGGATGGGGGCAAAAAGGTACAACCTCTACGTTGTTTTGCATTGTTTGCTCTCTCGCGCTCTAACCTTCTGATTCTTTCCTGACTGAATACCATGCCTGCCTCCTATTTTAAAATTCAGTGTCTATGCATGCCCTAACTCTTTATCTTTTTGGTTTACTTCTTGACATCTACAAAATGAGCCTGCATAGCTGATTACTACTTGCCATGTGGTACTCCTGTATTTTGACTGCTTACAAGTCAGCAACTTTCCCATATTTCTCAAAGTTGTGCTACACTGGGCTTTTCCCTCCTTGACCTATGGCAATTCCGCATCCTAAGAATCCTGTTTTTTGAATCTAAGAGTATGCTTGGAATATGTTTTTATTTCATATTTTTTAATTAAGTAAAATCTAAAATATATACATATCACTCATTTAAACTTTATCATATTCTTATCCAGTATAACGTTAGAATAAAAATAGCACATAAATTACACAAAGACATGTTTGTCCGGTATCATTTTTACAAGGGCAAAATTACTACGTTGAAACTGGGTTCTGATTTTTTCCACCTGAATAAAGATGACTTTCAAAACCTTAACACAACAAAATGGAAAGGAAGGGCACCTGGATGGCTCAGTTGGTTGAGCGTCAGACTTAGGTGCTCTCTCTGTCTCTCTCAAAAATGAACATTAAAAAAAATTTTAATGGAAAGGGGGAAAAAAAGCACAGATTCCATGAATGAGTCCATCCTCCAGTGAACTTTCCTTTTTGCCCACATTCTTCATGCAGTCAGTGGGCATAAAGCTCCCACCCTCTCTGTTTTTATACTATTACTATGAAATCCTGAATTGAAGTCTACACAGAGGAAAATGATTAGCAAATGGTGTGCTTTTGATTTTTAAAGACGTTCTGTTTTTTTAATTTTAAAATAATTTGACTAAAAAAAAAGAATTTGACTTGCTCGGAAGTGCTTCTAGAAAAATTAAAAAATATTCAAGCATAAGAGGGAACCATGCTATCTTTTGCAGACTTTTGCAGTGTGCTATAGATGGATTCTTAATATGCAATGCATCATGGTAACAATAACAATAGTAATAACAACAGTAATAATAATAATAGCAGTTGATACTTATTAAGACCTTATTAAGCGCCATGCGCTGTTAGAAGTGCTTTGCATGGAATGACTTAATCCTTACAACACACTATGAGGTAGTTACTGTAATTATCCCCATCTACAAAGAAGAAACTAAGGTACAGATGAGATTAAGCATTTTCCCAAGTTCACAGCAACTAATGGACAGGGTCTGGATTTAAACCCAGGCAATCTGGCTCCAGCATTGATAATCTTAACCACCATGCAATCTTGCCTATTACAAAGTATTAAATGAGAATGCTAAGTTATATATTCAACAGTTCAGTTTGTTGGAGTTTTTTTAAACTATGAATTTCACACAGAAGTCTATCCCTCTAAAAAGCTAACACTAAATATGAGCGGATCATAGTAATTTTAGTAATTTTGCATATTGAGTTTTTAACAAGGGCACACCCTGCCAAGTTGATACAAAAAGAGCTGGGTTATAGCAAAACTAGATGTTCTAGCATACTTGCAAACACTGCTTAAATTTGCATCACTTTAAAAGCTCATTACCAACTAAGCAAAAAAAAAAAAAAAAAAAAAAAAAAAAAAAAAAAAAAAAAAAAAAAAGAAAGAAAAATACTTGACATTTTGGTATCTGTGATATTAAAAAGAACTAATATTTAATATTCAAGTGGCAACAGCTTGTAGAGTTTCCACACAACACCCACAGGGATCGATTTTTCTTTAAAATGGCCTTTAGGAGTCTGCCTTTTAAACAGCTGACACCTCCATTCTCTGTATCCCTCTTTCCTGCCAGCACCATGGGGCACACACTGAGTGCAGCAACAGACGTGTAATTCTTCACTGCAGGATTTGTCTATGCAAATAATGGAGAATATGAGAAATTAAGAAAAATGCAATTTCCACTGAATCAACCTCAGTGTAATCTCTCCTGCTAAAAATGAATAGATGTCTTTAGAGGGCTTTTCTCCATATGCTCCCTCAATCCCCTTTATATACTATCCGCGAGAAGAACAGAATCGTCATTACCTAACCGAGCATCAGTTATTCCACACCTGTACCAAGGCCACATAATGACAAGTATACGATTGCCTGGCATTTTTCCAGCATGACTAATTGTCACAGTATTAATTCACTCACCTGTGGAATTTTCAACTTCCCCAGCCTGCTGTCAAGAAGATGCATAGTAATGGAATAAAGGTTTAAAAATGCTGAACACTATAAAATATCTCACTTATATTCCAATAGAAAGCTTTCCACTAAACCATGTGTTTGGTGGCTATAATTACTCATTGCTGGGGTAAAAAAAAAAAAAATCAAAACACTGGTCATCTATAAATTTACCTGTTACAATAATAGGAGACACAGAGAAAATTCTGTTCTTATTACCTAAAACGTGTTTCTTTATCTGTATTTCTTTCGTGAATGAACCAGTTTAATTACTGCTATGTTCTACATTACAAAGCGCTGCATATGTTTGGTTAGTATAATTTAAGAAATTTTCCCATCTCAAACAGTACAATGAAAGAGTCATTTGTTAGATTCTTTTTCGAGAAATACGGAAAAGTTTAGGATGGAGATATGGGCATGTATTATTTTAATTACATGAAATATAAACCACTTTGTAACATCTTTGCCAGGCAATCTGGCCCAAGGATTTTTTTTAATGTGAGGTTACGTTCTTGAAAGTTAATATTTGTCCTGGAAAATTATTACTCACAAGTATAATAGCTGACTTTTCTGGAGATCCTGTAGCCGACAACTCTCACTGTGATATTGAGATATACCTGATGCACCTGTTAAAATTACATAGGCATTGTGACCAATTTATATATATAGGCTTGATTGCTTATGATATATGTAAAATTTAGAGATGAAAACCCAGGATTTCCTAAAGAAATTTAAATAGAATTGCTCATTTAATTCCTACATTCTATTATATACAAATTCTGAAACATTATCCTATAATGTTATTAGGTCGTATGAGGAAAAACAGCTTCCTGGTCAAGTCTGAGAAATCCTTTATTAAATGTAGGCTGGCATCGCTGTTGCAAAATTTCACTCCAGAAACTTCAATGTGCTAGTATGCATTTTGAAAAGAAGATGTGTGGTCTTTTCCAACCTTCCTTGACCCAGGCCAGTCTACCACAACCCATGGCTGGAGCCAAGAGTCTGAAGAGCAGACTCTGCCTTGACTTATGCAGACACATCACAGGTACTCAGTACATTTTAGTGAAAATTCAACAGTATCCACTTTCAGCTGAATTGAAACTGTCTGTGATATTCTTTGCCTCAGACTTGTTCATGAGGATATATATGCAAATGGAATCAGAAACACAAACTCGTTTCTCCTAACCAGATCTCAGCCCACATACTAGCGAGGAAAAGAGAGTAGTGAAATAATCCACTCTGGCATGTTGACCTACAGCAATGCTATTACTTAAAATAGGATTTTTAAGCGCTAGAAAAGGAGAAAGGAAAACAGCAGCTTCCTACTCGGCACATGCCTTCCATTTAGCATATCTGAAAGAACATTTTCCTCATTTCAAAATTGATAGCCAACTTATTTTTGTTGTTTTGCTATTGAAATTTCCGCCCTCTCTCTCCAGAGCTTATTTGCTCTAACACTGAATTTTAAGCATCTCTAAAAATGTTTGATATGTTATTATTCTTTCCAGACATCCTCTGAGAGCCAAGCAAAGAACATTAAGGAAGAAAGGAGGGATGACACTGGACAGAGTGCAGTGAACAAAGACACTTGAAGGAGCAGGGCACCCACTGCCCAGAGACTGGACTGTGTCATCAGAATGAGAACTTACCGGTACTTCTTGCTACTCTTTTGGGTTGGTCAGCCCTACCCAACTTTCTCAACTCCGTTATCTAAGAGGACTAGTGGTTTCCCAGCAAAGAAAAGGGCCCTGGAGCTCTCTGGAAACAGCAAAAATGAGCTGAACCGTTCGAAAAGAAGCTGGATGTGGAATCAGTTCTTTCTCCTGGAGGAATACACGGGATCCGATTATCAGTATGTGGGCAAGGTAGGATTCCATTGGGCACTTTGACATTCTGGTTTTAAAGCCTGAAGAAGTTACTCCTAATAAATAGACGGGGAGGATGTGAACCATTCCCCCAATACAGTAAGAATTGTTGCTTATCTGGTGAGACTTTTTTTTTTTCACTTGAGTAGTTTCGGGAAGAAGACTGTAGCAAGAAGCTGAGAAATGTTAGCAGTGCAACAAAGAAAGAAATGCTTCTGCTGAAAACGAAACGCCCACAACCATCCACATAGGATTATCATAAATCCTTTAATTTTTACTTTAGCTTGAAAAATGTGGTCCAGCTATTCTATAAAGTAGGATGTATTAAAAACAGGAATAGAGCGATTAAGCTGTAAGGGAAGGAAGGTTCCTTTTTCTGATTCTGAAAGCAAACATTCTGAGCGTTAGTCCTTTGGCCAGGTTCAAATTAACTACTTCTTAACACTGCACCCGACAGTGCCATCCATTCTCTGACCAGATGGAGCCCTTTGTCCGCAAAATCCACCATATTGCCTTAGATTTGGTCGCTGTTATTGTTGCTGCTATGGCTGGTTTTGTCTTGTTTCAACTGGCCAGAGTCAGGCATTTCAAAAGATAGTGCTTTAATTGTGGCAAGGTTCACAAAAGAGAAACATGGTTATGTAAAGGTGCTATTTCCAAATATCATCTGACCATTTTATTGACTCTAGAAAGTAGAGTGAGGAGGGCATCACTTATTATAGCCCTTGGAGGTTACTGGAGCTGAGTCAGGGAAACAGCTCAGTTATACTGTCATCGTGAGTTTCACTGAAATGTTATCATCAGCTACATTCTTGTTGCAGAATATCTGCATGCGGCAGAGATGGGGGGACAAATAGACACATATTTGTATTTTGTAGCTTCTGCGTTTCATAATATGGTACTGATAAGAAAAATAATTGTCACATATCCTTTATATGAACAGAGAATGAACATAACAGAAATGATAAAATGTCTTTGTTTATGATTACAGCTATGATTTTGAAACAATCATATTAGGATATCATGCAAACAGCATAAATTTTGCAGATTCCAAGGGCTCCGCATTCACATTTCAATCTGTTATCAAATATCCCCTAAATAACAGTGTGCAAATATTCTCTTTAAGTATTTACCATTATAAATGAAGGAAAGCCATCCATGGCTTGGGCTGAGGTAACCAGGCATTGTTCCAATGAATGAATTATTAATGTGGAATAAAGTAGAAGAGGAAGTATTCAGTGGAGGGGTGAACATCAACACAGATCCCCAAGGGTTTAGCCTTGAATTTGATGTGAAACTCACACGCTGTGTGACTGCTGAAAAAAGACAGTCCACTTATTTGTACTTCTCTCCATTTCCTTGTGAAATTTGACTAGCACTATATTAACAGAGTAATGGTTGTAAATAATAATAATAATCTTACCACCTTTAAAGCACTTTCTGCAATACAAATAACATTATTGTCATAGAAGATTAAAATTTCTTAATAACTGATCCCCCCTTTTTCCTTTATGCTTTTTTCTTCTAAAATTGTGAGGCCATTTTATATCAAAAATACCTCATGTTCTTAAAGAAAGGCTGGGATATTTCAGGATCCTGGAAACAGAAATGGATAAAACCACGTAGGAATCAATTTTACCATGAGAATTCTGAGAGGTAATATTGCCACGGGGAAAAGTTTCGAGCTGTGGACTCCAAGTGGATCTGAGGCTGCATGGCTGCACTGCCACATGTGTGGCCAAAGCAGGTTATTAACCTTCCCGGGCTTTAGTTTCTTCATCTGGAAAATGCAGGCAGTGAAGCCTGCCGCATGGACTTACATGAGACAGGAACTAGTGGCTGGCACATAGTAGGTGCATAAAGACAGTATTATTACTGGCAAGCAGATCAGTTATAAACACTCTACTAAATCTATCTGTAATGCACAAATATTGATTTTTATATCATTGCAGAAGTAAAATGAGGTAATTAAGGGATCTCCCAATGGATGGAAAAGGTAGAAGATGGAGGCAAAATCCCTTCCCAATCATAGCTTCAACTTAACGAGTTGGATGTAGGTATTTTATTGGCAGCTAGACCTATTTCCCTACCTTACCATCATCCCTACCCCACACCCACCTCCTTGAAGTTATAACATATAAGAAGATGTCTACTGGGGGGGGGGGGAAGCAAGGGCAATAATTGAAGTTGTCATGATTCCCAGCATTGCTGCATCAGATGTGTTTAAGACTGTAAATAGGGCATTTCCCCAAATCTATCTTTGGGGTTATGCTTCATCAACAGGCAAAAGGATTTGAGTATAATGTGTTTTTATCACAATTAAGAATAGGCCAAAATAATTTTTTAAGGGAAAAAAATGTTTGTTCCTTCTGTGGCAACAAGTTGGTACACATTTTTTTTTTTTTTTGAGAGAGAGACAGAGTGGGGAGGGGCAGAGGGAGAAGAGAGAATCTTAAGCAGGCTCCACACTCAGCGTGGAGCCTGACAGTGTGGATCCCACAACCCTGGGATCATGACCTGAGCTGAAATCAAGAGTCAGATGCCCAACTGAGGAGCCACCCAGGAGCCCCTGGTCCACTTTTAAATAGATATGGAACAAAACACATACCTGATGTGATGATCTGGATCCACAAGGTCAAGAAACTTTTGGAAAAAGAAAAAAAAAAAAGATTAAACTATAGCAGAGGTTCCAAAACATTCTTGGTTTGCAGTGCCCTTGATATTTCGATAATTGTTTTTACAGTGCCCTTAGGACACAAGAAATAGAGCCAAACAACTTAACAGGTATTTATGTTCTAACAAATAAGTAGTTATTTGAAAAAAATACACAGCAATCGGCAGAAAAACCAATATTTTAATTTTATTCATAAATAACCACAGTTACTTACAGCATGTGGGCATCTCCCAGGCACTGTGCAACTTCTAAGATCAGACGCTGCCCCTCAGTTCCTTTTCCACATTGATTTTGCATTGTACGCTCTTATTATCACAAGTTCGATGGGAAAATATAAATATATGACATCATCGAAAGGAATGGAGCACCACCTACTGTTGAAACTGTTAACTTCTCTGGCCTAGTAATTCACAAGGAGACTCACAGAGCCCAAGTGTTGCTAGTATTTCCCTCGAAATGTTAAAATACTTCCTGGCACCACAGTGGGTTCCCTGCTACACCCCAGGATGCCTCAGCATGCACTGTGGACAGCACTGGACTGTAGGTAGGCTGGCACTTACAGGTGTACAAAGGCCAATAGAACCTTAAATCTTGCTATTAGCCTAATGAAATAACATTACTTAGAGTCCATCCTCTGGGCCTGAAATGAAAAAGATTGGTCTGTACTTGTAAAGGACAGAAGTGTTAACGAAGAAAAAGTAATGCAGCTGAGCAAGTAGCACTTAAAGTAGAAGAGTTTTTTACTCTACAAGCATCTGTTTATATTTGTATTCATGTTCGTTGTTTCCATTACTTTGTGGTAAGTCTGTAGGGACAACGGTGAGAACGGTGAGGACGGTGAGTGAGGGAAATGCGAGAATGGGTGGGAGCAGAGGGCTGTCGGGTGTGGAAGGAGAAAAGAGGGCGAGTCACATGAGCACAAGAGAAGACAGAATCCTGAGGCTCTGGTAACAATGAGGTGAATAGATAAGATCACATTCAAAACTTGGACCTCTCTCCTCTAAGCTGTCTGAATGCTCCCCAGCATTTCACTGTGTCCTGTGGCCAGTAAGATTAATGCAGAAGCATGGACACGGCCGGGCTAGGGAGAGAGGCACTTACTGGGAATAAAAGTGGGGAAGGCCAATTAGAGCTGAAATATTGACAATCTGGATTCTGATTTATGAGAAAAGTCTCCACACCTCTACTCACCTAAAAATGGTGGTGGAAGGTGTGGGCAACAGGGAGGGAAGATGTTGTCTGTATTGGGTAAGAGTTTGTGAGCTCAAGATACAGATATACATACAGATACAGATAAAGAACACGATTTCTTTTCTAAAATACATGACCATCTGGGGGCAGCTTGTAGCAGAGTTAGCATAAACACCATCAGTGTCACCTGGGAGCTTGTTAGAAATGCAGACTCTTGGGGCCCCACCTGAGATCTATTGAATCGTAATCTACATTTCAACAAGATCCCCGGTGAATTGTATGCATATTAACATTTGAAAAGTGCTGCTTTTAAAAATGCCTTGGCCAGGGTCTCACCTACCCCGAAATTCTGACTGAGTTGGTTTTTAATTGTTTATGATTCTAATATGTGGCGGAATTTGACAACCACTGCTTCAGTTCGCAGCATTATCACTGGCAATGACTATAACAAAACGTGGCAAGTTCAGTGATAAAATGGGCCTCTAGAAAGTACTATGGAACTATGAAGGAGAGGGGTCAACTGGGCGTGGGGCTCAGTAGAGCTTTCTAAAGGAGGTGATAATATTGGAAGCACTCTTAAAGGAACAGCAGGTGTGAGCTTATACCTCAGAGGGAGAATTAGCAGGACTTCCCAATTAATTAGATGCAGAAGCCAAAAGAGAGAAAGGCAGAAGTTCAGACAGAGATTTCAAGACTGGACAGTCAGGAGAGTGAAAATGTCACCAATGCTGGCAAAATGGAAAGTGATACATGTTTTCATGTCAAGGGGGAACAGGAAGAGTATTTGCTTTTATATGATATCCATCTGGGTTATCTTTGGCTTATGTAAACTTAATAGAAAAATAAGGGGGAAACATTGTAATTCCACATTTTCAGAAAACCCCACACCCCTCCTGCCAGCTTTATATAATGTAGCAATTCCTTGGTGATGATTCACATATAGTCTAAGATTAGGTTCAATAAGAAAAGAAGAACATAGTAGAGATAGATTAGATTTTGAAGATGCGGCCAATTATTAATACAAAGATGAATATATTTCAAGCTCAGACCTTTGCACAGTTTTAGGCAAAAGATTTGCACCTGATCATTAAACAGTGCACAACAGTGTTTCATTCCCTGTCTCCTCCATTTTGTTCTTCACAGTGTTCTCTATCCTCTCCTTCCACATAGTGTATACATAAGATGAAGCTCCATTAGAAGCTTCTATTTTTAGTAGCATACCAGGAGATCTCTTTTTATGAAACTTGACAAGCTGTGTATTTTCATAGATATTTTCTGATGTTACCTTTTTGGAAGTTGATGATGGTTTTCTCTTGTGGAGTTTCCCCCCACCAAAAATAGATATGCTGTGCTTTTTTAAACACCATGAAAATTTGGGTTCTATTTGAGGTTCTAATGTACAGGTCTTCCTAACATGCCTTTCTCTTGAGTCCTTAAAATTAATGTCTACCCAATTCAGCAAAGCCACTAGTCTCAGGATAATTAGACAGTAATGTTTTAACAGCCCATAAAAATAAAAGTGTCAGCCATATACACCTTTAAAATTAGGAATGAACAATTATTTATTCCTCTAATTACATGATCCAAATTCAGTAAACATGAAGCAATATTATACTCATTCTGAAAGACCATTTAAAAGATGCTATCATTAAAATATTGCTTTCTTGTATTCCAATTTCTTTCTGAAAAGATCATAAATTGAAGAGCAGAAACCTCCTCGCGCTAATTTGACAGGTGATTCAGAGAAGCCATTTAACGACTGCCGCTTGAAACAGCAGCATCAGATTAAAGCATCGTCACAGCTAACATTTACTGAGCCTTACTTTGTTCCAGACACTCTGCTCACTGCTTCAGATGTATTAACTCCTTGGAAGCTCACAACAACCCTACAGACTAGATGCGATTTATATCCCTGTCTTACAGATGAGTAAACCAAGGCTCAGAGCACTCAGGTATTTGCCTGCTAGGCTTGGCGGTCAGCGTGTGTCTGACCTCGTAACAGCTCAGTTATTTTCCTTCCCCTGTACATCCACTACTTCACAGAGCCATTGCAAGGCGCAAATGAGAAAACATTCCCAGAACACGCTTTGGCATTCGGTGATTGCGTCTGGCTCAATACCACAAATATCTGCTGAGAACCTGCTGTGTGAAACCCAAGGGTAGAGAGGAAAAAAAAATGTTAAGACTAGTTTCAAAGAGCTACACAAATATGTTTGCATTATTATAATGCACAATGCTTTTACTTTTCCTTGATTTTAATTTTCAGAATACATCAGTGATATTCAAAATAGTTACATGTGAGCATTTTAAAATTAGATATGCAATTAGCAGTCTTTTTGGTCATTGTGATGAAAATGTGTCTTTTCTTTTTATTTCCCTTGATAACCTTCTCTAAACTTCTATTCTGGTTCAATGACCTGCAATAATCTTTTCTCCCTGAGTCAGGACAAGTGCCTTGGGCACATCTTTCTTCTTCATCATTTAAATTTAATGTTCAGCCATTTAACATTTTTATATTTCAATTGGTTAGTGTATTTAAGAGACCGTGCACTCGCTGGTTGAATGTACTTTTTAAAAATGTTTCAAAAGTAACTTCCCAACTGCCAATATTGGCAGTAATCCTCATTGTGTTTCCCTGTCACCAACTGATTTCCCTTTCTTAATGACAAAAGCTTCAATTTGCTATTTGATGCTAAGATGTCCTGTGTAACAGCAGTTCTCTTTCTGAATCTTAAACTCTCCACACAGTCCCTCGTGTGGAGAACAGCACAGTTAGAATGTCTGACCTTGGTCATAAACCCAAAGGCAACTGTTCAATTGCCTGGCTCACGCAAGCAGAGTAAAATATAGAAAGGCAAAGAAGGACCCAATCCCAAATCCTCCAACTTCCACGTCATTATGTCTGTGGAATCCTGTGTCCTCCTGCTGGCAATTCAATTTGTTGAACGAAATGGAGGGATCAAGGTGAATACAAGAGAGTTAAGGATTCAGGTCCTTTTTGTTCCCACTGAGCTATTTTACCTCCACACTCCACAAGTCGAACAGATCTAGAGGTTGTTAGAAGGTTATAGAGATGCTACATGTTCATTATAACAAATCCCCTCCAATCTATATTATAGACATGGCTAAGTATTTGTTTACTCATTACCTTACTTGTTTGTACTATTATTAAACAATATAAACACTTGATTTGCAGCAGAATTCTTTGTTTTTTGTCATATTATCGGTCCACCATAGCAGATGGAAATATGAATATGCAAAACGCCAACACCGCAGTTTACATTTCTTTTCAAATCAAAATCCTTAATTATCATTTTGACTGAATTTTATTCCAAAAATCAGATAAATATTCTTGACTTATTGGTAATCAACAGTAAAAAGATACTTAAACCACTGATTTTTTTTCATTTCTATTGATTTGAATGACAGAACTGGCACATTCATTTAAATATGAGAAGCCAAGGACATATATATTGTAAGCAGAATTATAAGTTTAACTTTTAGAAGGCCTTCCATCTCTTGTCAAAATTAAAAGATGCCTTCCTTATGTTGTCTCTTTTATCAAAAATAAACAAGTTTTTGACAGGGGTTCTGCCTTTGATAACCTTCATGAAATTTAGAGATTATGTATGGATGTTAATGTGTCATTGGAATCTCAAGAAGGCATCTCTTTGTGTATAGATTTGGCCACTACTAGCAAATTCCACTTTCCTATAAGCTTTTACGTTGTCAATTATTAAAATGACAACATAATACAATCCTCATAAGTAGGCTAAAATATATCAATATTCTTTGCAAACCTAGCTTTCTGTCTGGAATTAAAGAGGAGGTTGAAAGAAAGTACAGAATTCCCCATAAGACAAAGAGGTTTTTTTCTTATTGCTATTACTGATAAATAAGTAGAAGGAATAGATACTCTCAAAGGTCAATGTGAGGAATCAAATTTGAAATTATGTGATGTGAAATAAAAAGAAAAGCAGCATGCCAAAATATTTCACCAGGAATATAGTTATAATTGCTTCCAGCTTTCCATTCACAAAGAATACACACACACACACACACACAAACACACACACACACAAAGAGGCATTTTAGAAGATTAAAATGTATACATGTGTGAAATATATGAATAAATATTTTAGGTGAATTAGTATGTTTTAGAAGACCTGAGGGCAGTGATGGGGGCATAACAAAAAGCCTGAAATATCACTCTGCATGTGGGATTTAATGCTGACTAGAGGGAACAGAGATTGGAGTTAAGAAGGCAATTGAAGAAGTTATCTCGGCTTTGACATTTTTGAATAGATTTGGAGAGAAATGCTTTTCATTCATTCAACAATTATGCACTAGAGAGTGTAAAGTTAATAGCAAAGGAGGCTGCCTGTGTCTGAGCCCCAGCTCCACGGTGACCACCTGGGTAATACAGGGCAAGTTATTTAACCTCCCTGTCCCCCATTTCTTCAACTGTTACATGAAGGAGTAAGAAAGTTATTGAGGTGAGGATTAAATAAATTAATACACAGAAAGGGCTTAGAACGGGGTCTGGCACATCCTACTCACAAAGGGAAGACCATGGAAGAAGGAAGGCACGCTGCAATCCAGTGAGCCTTCAAAGAACAGGAACAGTGAAGAAAAGGAAGAACCAAAGGTGCCCAGGGGATTATCCCGCTAATGTGCAGTCTCCTTCTGTGAAGTCAAGTATTATGGGCCAGGAGATGGTGCCAAGCAGCTAAGGCAGCTGCAGAAATGACTCATCACCAACAGTTCAGAGAACTACGCATACATAAAAATACGAAGTCTTCTTTATTATCCCAACCAAACTAAAAATAAAATGTGCACTACAAGTCCCGTTATTTGACGATCCTGGTAACTTCTGTAGACCCTCCTATTAAGGCGATTTATTATTTCATTTGAAAACATCATCACTTTACACCACAATTTGGAGTTAATATTATTTAAATTGCTGCGAAATGTTAAGACTCTGATCGGGTGTCGTTATTTTTTCCAATACAAACTTTAATGCATCCAGCAATGCAAAAAATGACTACTGCACTTAAAGAATGCTCAAGTTTTAAGTTGGTAGTCATAATTAAGTTGTTAGGTTGGAGTTAATATCATAATCTCCTTATAGTATTGAACCAAAGTTTTACTGAGGGAAACATCACTCTTGATTTAATTTCTTACCCTGAATGCTTCACCTTTTTAAGAGCAAAATAATTAATTCTTTGTTTAAAGTTCAACTTTGACCTTCAGTATATTGAGTAGTGTTTTATATTGAGTCCCAGGACTCCTCTTTCAATTAGTACTTTAGATATTTAATTTAAATCTTCACGTACTTGTATCTTGGTAAAATCTGCAAGACCCTAGCCTACATGTTTTATTCATCTTTGTGTCCTTAAAAGTGCCTGGGACAGATTTGCACCATAGAAACAGACAAATATTACTTGAATTAAGCTGCAATGACGGAAGAGATAAAAACTTGCCATGTAATTTAAAAGTGTTTCCCAGTTTATAGGTGTGCATGGTTTGATATGGATATCACTGATAGTGCTTTCTGTCATTGGGTTGACAACTGAAAATCTAAAGTCTTTAAAGTTCAAGGATATATTAGGTAGTAAACATATAAACCAAATTTAGTATGTCTTTCCATGGAAGCTACCTCTGGAAATTTCACATCAAAATGACACAAATATTTTATGATATAATAGGAAAAAAGTTCAAGGTACCTTAGTGCAAGCCAGAGAAACTGAAGACAACACAGTTGTATGTGCATAAACAAGAAAGATAAAAAGGGAAGATACAGCAAATAATAATATAGCATAAAAGTTGGTTCTTTTAAGACCTTTACAAATGAAAACCAGACATCATTTAGGGTCTCAGTAGAAGAAAGTTTGAAACAGAATGGGGAAAAGCAAGAGTTGACCAATAGAAAGCACATTTTTCTTAAAATTCCTAGGAAACTACATTGTGCAGACAATTCAAGTGCCTGGTAAAAAAGAAGTCATTTAAGACCTGAAAATGTTGATTGCAACAATTCACATAAAAATCAACTATGGAGAAAAAATGTGAAAATACAGGGAGAGAAAAATTCTATATAATGACTAATTTTTTTTTTTTTTTACCAACTATACATTCTCCTAATCAACATATTTTGAGTTCTTGGAGGAAAAACAATCATTTCTGGAAAGTAATCTCATCTTAACTCTTTCTACTATTTATATGAGTATAATTCAGAAGAGAAACAGGAAAGAGAAGATGCAAAAAAAAAGTCTGCTTTTACATAGAGTTATGCAAAATTTTAGCATGTTTTATTATTTTCTTTCCACAAATTGTGAAGCGTAAGATTCTGGCTCATTTCCTTACTTAATCTATAGCCTAAGGCTTCTTGCCTCTCTCTCCCCCCCACTTAGGGTAAATACCCTCTGGAAAGCAAACTTTCCCTTTAGAAATCAAGTAAAGCAGAATGGACTATAAAAAATTACCTCCCTAGGGGCGCCTGGGTGGCTCAGTCAGTTAAGCGTCTGACTTCGGCTCAGGTCATGATCTCACAGTTTGCGAGTTTGAGCCCCATGTCAGGTTCTGTGCGGACAGCTTGGAGCCTGGAGCCTGTTTCGGATTCTGTGTCTCCCTCTTTCTTTGTCCCTCCCCTGCTCGCTCTCACACTCCCTCTCTCTCTCAAACATAAATAAACATTAAAAAAAATTACCTTCCTACCCTAGTGTATCTTTTTTTCTCCACTTCTACTGAAATAATTGACGTACATCACTAAGTTTCAGGTGTAAGGCATGATGGTTTGATTTACATATACTGTGAAATGATTAGGTTCAGCATCCACCTTCTTATATGGATACAGTAAAAAGAAAAGAAAAAAATTCTCCTTGTAACGAGTTGATTTGTATCTTGAGTGTTCTGTCCAGCTTCCCAACTATGCGTATTATGTAAAAAGAATAAAAAGGGAGGAGCTATTTAACTTGTGCAAAGGCTATGATTTTGGTGATCACCTATCCACCCGCTTCTTAAAGGAAAACAGTTTTAAAACCAAATCAAGAAAATTAAGTGACTTGGCCAATTTGAGTGGTAGTATTATATTCCATTTTATCTCCCTTTCAACAGTCTACACATCACTTTCTTGAGTTTTAAAATGATAATGCAGTAGTTGGAACCTTACTATGATGGCAAACCATCAAGTAATTTCTAAAGAAAGGGGAAAGACAGAATAGAAGACACAACACAAAGAAATCACTCCTTGGCAGGCAGAAAATTTGTAATGAGAGAAAGAGCAATGATAATGTTTTCTTATTTTTTTAGCAGGTGCTATGGTTTATGAAGTGCTTCAGCATACGAGCACCCTTTGAATGACCGCATAAGCACATTTCCAGTTAGGCAGGATTAAATCCTTTTGGGTATGACAAAACAGTCCCAGAGGGTTTAAGAGACCAGTGTCACTATCAGCAGAGTGCCAAAGCTGGGGCTGGAGTCCAGCCTTTTTGATGTGATTGAGACTAATACTCTTCCCTTATACATTATGAAGATACTGGGGTAGCAGAAAGTATTTCAGACATGTAGGCAAATAAAACAATCACATAAATGCTTAGGAGTTGGAGCTCTATGAGCACAGCACTAACCGTGAAACAGTTTCCCCAGTGTGGCCATCCAGACAGTACACATTTCTCTTTCTTGATTGCTTCATTGTTTCCTTAAAGCAAGAAGAAGAAAGAAAGAAAGAAAGAAAGAAAGAAAGAAAGAAAGAAAGAAAGAAAG